>NC_081419.1:128520856-128754842 GCF_949786415.1 Peromyscus eremicus | reverse complement strand
GCAAGCAAAGCTTTTTATGCATTTTTCTGAGTGTGATTCGTGGCTTGTGTTTATCCTATTACCAAACATCATGTTGCCTCTCAACCAGGATGTGGTGGTGGTGTTTTATCGTTGGTTTTCTTTTTTTGGCAGGGTCTCACTATGTATGTAGTCCCGGTTGTTGTGGAACTACCCGGAACTACCTATGCACACCAGGCTGGCCTTGAATTTACAAAGACCTGCCTCTTCCTCTTCAGTGCTTGAAATTAGAGGTGTGTGCCAGCAGGCCTGGCCAGGATGTGGTTTTGCCCCCTAAACTGTCCTGGCACGTTTTTAAAGACAGAATTATCTCTTAGAACCTGAGTTACTACAACTTAGGTCCAAATTTATTTTTAAAAAAATTTGACATGATAACAACTTGTTCAATCGTATATTGGGATTGCCACTATATTAAATAGATGCAGGACCCTAAGATGGGAGCCAGACTTGTCACTGCCGCTGAGCGAAATGAGATGAGCGCACTCGTTAAAAATCTGAGGGAGGCAATTGTTGAATTGGAGGCAAAGACGGTTCTCTCTCTTCCGGGCTCTCCTTCCCTCAAGGCTCACCCTTGCTCCTTGGAACCCTTCTTTTACCTCGGGGACTCTCTTTCTCATGGAACTTTCTCCTCACGGAAACCCCTTTTCCAGTCTCCCCGAGGAGTTCTCCCCTCACCGAAGCCCGCTTCTCCTCACAGAACCCGCATCTCCCTGTGAAAACACACATCTCACAAAACTGCCAAGTCTCCAGAGAGTCCCCCAACTTCTAGGAACTCTCACTTCGCAGATCCCTCCTTCTTCCCATGGAACGCCATCTCTTTCGAACCCCTTTTTTCCATCTCCCTCGGGGGCCCTCCATCTCCTGCCTGAGGGAGCTCGGTAAAGGCCCCTCGGAGCCCTGCTCCTCTGCTCACTGGCGCCCCCAAGAGTCGCCCGGGCCCAGCCTCACCCCGCGGCTCCTCCACAGAACGCTGGTGCAGCTCGCGGTAGCGCTGCAGAGAGGAGACGTGTGCCGAGCGTCTGACCTCCGGCGGCGGGGGACCAACCCCGCACCCGGCCCTCGGCGCCGGTCTCCTCCCGGGCCCGGCTCTCGCCGCCGCTCTTGCGCCGCTCCTCGGGAAGCCCCATCGCGTCAAGTTCTGAGCACCTTGGCCGCCGCTGCGGTCGCTGCGGGTGCCGGGGCGGGGAAAAACAGGTCGACCCTAGAGGCGGGGCCTCGGGCGGGGGCGGAGCCTGAGGCTGGAGGCCGTGCTTTTCGCATCCAATAGCAGGTAGGGCCGTGCGTGAGGGGGCGGGGTCAACAGAAACCGTGGAGGGAAAGGAGGGGTAAGGGGCGGAGCTGACTTGCCGGAAGGGGTGTAGCCGTAGAGTGAAAGTCGAAGGAATGGTCTAGGAATGACAGGAGAGGGGTGGAGCTTTGGAATGACAGAGGAGGGGCGGGGCCAGAAGTGACAGGCGAGGAGGCGGGTCGTGGAGTGATGGGGTGTCGCCGGCTGGAAGTGACAGGAGAGGAGGCAGGGCTGTGGAGTGACCAAGTTAGGGTCTTGGAGTGACGGAAGGGGTTGGGTTTTGGCGCCGCGCAGCCTGAAATGGCTGGCTAACGAGAGGCGTTGGGTCATCCGTTGTGCCCTCACCGTGGTCGGATTGCACAATTCTGTCACTCCACCGAGTTGGATAACCGAGCGGAGTACAGTTCCTTCTGGGTGACACTCCTCCAAGTCTCCCGCCGAGCAACACCCCTACTCCGTTCTCATGGAACAATTCCTCCACGACCTTGAGGGCACAGCTCCCGAATATGACCCTTCCTTCCAACTCGGGTCATTCTGATTCTCTCCCACTTCTGAGGACATGATGTTGTCATTTTCTTTGCTTCCGTAAATCTCTACCCTGATCTACAGTACAAGACTCTAAGTGAAAACCAGAAGGATCCTTCAGGTCTTTGCCAAAAAGCACAAGTTCTCTTTGCACAAAATCAGGAACAGAAATGACCTGGACGTGGTGGTGCACGCATGAAGCAGAGGCAGGAGGGATCTCTGAGTTCTAGGCCAGCCTGGTCTACAGAGTGAGTTCCAGGACATCAAGGGCTACACAGAGAGACCCCATCTAGAAAAACCACAAAAAAGAAATAAAGAAAAGAAAGAGAAAAGGGGGAAAGGAAAGGAAATGTCACAAAACCAAGGAGCAAACAGAAGCTAGATCTTGTAAGATACCAAGGTCTATGCAAAGTAAAATAATAAAAATATAAAGAGGAATCATTTGCATTCTTTAATTCACCTAAGTATACTCCCATCTGCCAAAAATTGAGTTCACTTACCTCTGGCTTCCCTCTATCCTCTTAACCCAGAAGGAAGCCTAGTAGGACGCCCTCCAGCTCCTACCTACAGTTATCACCACGAAGGGGCCACCTCTTCTAACAATTCACAGACTGGCTGTCATGACAAGGATCTTGCCTAACTACTAGAGTGAGTCTGATGTCTGAAGCAGGCAGCTCCTGCCTTTTGATCCCTATTCAGGGCTTGTGACCCATCTACCCACCTGCTACCCCGATCTCTGTCCAACTGACCATAAGCTTATCTATCTCACCTTAAGCTGGAAAAAAAAAAAAACTCCTCATGCTCAGATATATGACCTACCAGATCCTGAAGGGAGGATCTTGGGGCCCACTAAGCTTTTACAGACCTTGTAGAATAGACGTAGATCTCAGAGAGGGAACACATCAACTCCTCTGAATCGATAGACACTTAGTTGAAATTGCATGAACTGTGTTAGCAGGCACAGATTTTTCTGTAGGTCTCAGATCCCACGGAAGAGCTCTGGCCCTGCTTATAGGACATGGATGGCATTAACAGACTAGGAAACGCAGATTTCCTTCTAGGAGATGCAGACTTCCCTAACCCTGATGAGAGGGCTCAATCCTCACTGAGGAGCTGAAGGAGTGGACAAGGTTCAGCAGACACAGATCTTCACTGGTGGGAGTAGGAGATCACGGAAACAATGATCCCCACAGGCCTCACTAGTAAGATAAGGGACCTCTCTGTGGGGGAGAAGGCACATATAATTTTGCCTATAGGTATGAAGACCATCATCATCTTACTCCCACCTCCGCTTAACAGCTCTTCTTGCAGCTGTTCGCTAGCTACTGCTGCCCCCTGCTGTCTACAAGTGGTACTGTGGCTCCTCGTGTCCCCCCCAGTAACGGTTAACATGGTTTAAGTCACACTGAGCATGGACCCAGGTTCAAGTCACACTGAGCCTGGACCCAGGGATTGGGAAAGGAAGGGATATTGTGTATCCTCGGCTTCACCATCCCTATCTCTCTGCCTGTGGGCTGAAAAGTAGAAGTTTGGACATAACTTTCATTCTTGGAGTTAGGGTAGCAGTTCTAGAGATGGACTTGGCAGGCACCTAGAGCGCAGAAATGTGTTCTCATTCTTACATTTCCTTTCTTTTTCTTTCTTCTTGTTTCTTTCTTTCCTAATGCTGGAGGCTCAACCTTCACACACGCAAGCATTCCACCAAACAGCTGCCCCCTAAGGCCCTGTTCTTACACCTTTATCCCTTCCCATCCTACCCCTCTCCTTCTCTCCCACACCGTCATGACTTCTTTTACCTTCGTTCCAGAACCATATCAAGAACTCTTAAAACACAGAAGAACATTAAGGTTCCAAAGATCGTGTTCTGGCCTACTGAATTAGTTTCCTGGAGTGGAATCCGAGGGTTTGCTTCTAAAGATCCTGAAGTTGGAGTGGGGGACAGTAAGGGACACTCTCCCATGCGGACACATCAGGGAGGTTCCAGAAGGAGTTGGGGTTTAAAAAGAGAAGTGTGAGAACTATTAGAGCGCAGAAAAGGATGCGAGACTAAAGAGGGGCTCAAGAGGGGTCTGCAGACGAAAAAGCAGTCGGGATTAAGAAGGTGTTGGCGTTTTAAAAGGAACCTAGGGGTGAGGTGAAGAAGTCAGAGTCTTAAGTCTGGGGTGAGTGGTCTGAGATGGGTCAGAGGGGTAGCATGAGATCAGAGGAGGAGATCTTGGTGCCCACAGAGAGGTTTGGTCCAAGAGAGTGTTCCAGACAAAAGATCTGGAGTCAAAGTGGAGTTTGCGATCAGAAGTCAGTCTGTGGTCCTAGGAGCGTATGGGCTCTGAGCGGGATTCAGACTGGAAGGAGGAAAGATCAGGACTGCACGGGGGGGGGCCCTGAGCAGCGTCCTCTTCCTGGCAACCTTCCACTGCCCTCCCGGCTCCCATCCTCCTGCACCAGTGTGCAGGCTGCTAGCAGTAGACTTGAAGGAGGCGGGGGCGAGTCAGACCAGGACACTGCTGAGGGTGGGGGCGCCCCCTCCCGGCTGTCCAGGAGCTCAGACCCCGCCCTCCGCCCTCGCACCCCCCCCCCTCCATAGCCACTTCCGGCAGGCGCTGCGCTGCTGGGGGTTAGGGCGAGGATGGCGGCAGAGAACGAGGCTAGCCAGGAGAGTGCCCTAGGCGCCTACTCGCCAGTGGACTACATGAGCATCACCAGCTTCCCGCGGCTGCCCGAGGACGAGCCAGCGCCTGCGGCCCCGCTGAGGGGCCGCAAGGACGAGGACGCCTTCCTGGGAGACCCGGATACCGGTGAGGCCCTCTGGCCCCATCCCTGCCCCGCCTTGGGGGGGTCCCGGTCCTCCTTCATCTGTTCTGGGCATCCTCTTCCAGTCTCCCATCTCCTCCATCCATCCTTTCATCCTGGACCTCTCTCCTTCTCCCTCAGCTCCGTTAACTGTGTGGTGGGGAAAAAGGTATTTTTGCCTTAGAGGCGTAGGATGCGACACGGGAGAGGATGCAAGGACTGCGGTAGGAAGGATTATGATTACCCGTTAGGAAGAACCTATTGAGAAGGAAGGACTGCTGGAAGGGAGAGCCTAAAGAACAGCTGTGGTCACCTAGGAAAGGCTTCTCTTTAGTCACAGAGGACAGGATATTAGACACCAAGTCACAGGCTGCAGCAGGAGGGGATGGAGTCTAGATCTTAAGGAGAACTTCACCACAGCTAGGGATTATGGGAAGCATTGAGTCCGGAGAAGAGCTGAGAATCCATCTCTTCATGTCCAGAGATGAGTAAAGAAAACATGATTCCCTTCTGTCTGAGAATTCTGGATATTGGGAGACAAGGGGATGGACTGCATGACCTCTCAAAGTCCTTGGGGACTACAGTGCCTTTGATGTTCTGTGGATTACTCTACCCCTTCCAGAGATTTGGGTCTGGCCCGGATGTTAGCTGGGTTGGTGGGAGCGGCTGGTCAGCAACAAGATTGTTCCCCAGGAAGCAGTCTCCAAATTTTACTGTGTTCTCAACCCTCTGCAGAAACTGAAGGAGATGGGGGTGGGGGAGGGAGGCAGGACTTGAGAGAGAGCTGGGGGCCAAGAGCTCTCTTAGTATTCCTTCCCTAGTGCTATCTCTCCTATCCATGTGGCCCAGCTCTATACTCCCCTCCATTCTTTATCCTGCATCCCTATGACCTCTTTCCCTCAACGTCACTTCCTGGCATTAGAGCATCTTTCTGCCTCCCTCTCTGTCTTCCTCCGGGTGCCTGCACTTGAGCTTTATCCCTTTCTGTACTGGTGGATGCTGCTTTGCTGGCCCAGCTCTTCCTGTTCTGTTGTCACTCCTGGCCTGACAGTTCTCTCCCACTTTTTGGTCATATGGTTCTGACCAGCAGGTCCCACCAACCTGACTGGATTTACCTGTGATGGGGTGTGGAGACTTTGGGTCCTCAAATGTCAGAGCTGCCCATCAAAACTAATTTTCTTGGGGGATTAGCCTTGGTGGTAGAAGGAAGAATGTTTGGGAAAGTATGTGCTTGTGGAACCAGCCATCTGGTCAACCCAGGTTTTCTATTCAGAGATTGAGTAGTGCAGTCCTGACTCACTATATTGTAGTAGATGTGCCTACCCTGTACTGGGCCTTAGTTTTCTCTTCCAATAAAGAATGCCCATCTGTCCTAAATAACAGATTAGATCTTTGATGTGTCATCTCCTGATCCCTTGTTAAAGCCATTGCTTTATAAAAGTCTGTGGTTATTTACTTGGGCAGTGATGTGATTACTGCATGCCTATAAATCCTCTAAGGGCAGGAATCATAGCTTTTTTAAAAAATTCATTATCCTTTCTCCAGCATTCAGCAAAGTGTTGGGTACTCAATAAATAATTGTTGAACGAATAGATGAAAGAGAGAAGATCTCAGGATGAAATAATGACAGGGAATGGAGTTCCCAAACCTCAAGAATGCCTTAGGGGAGTTAAGTGTAGGCTGTGTCCTGATGTGCATGGCAATTCAACCAAGAGGGGCTGGGGTTGTATGTAACTCAGTGGTAGAACACTTGCCTAGAAATCCAGCCTGGACCCTGGTTACCTGAGCTTCTGGGAACTTAAACCTTATCACAAAGGTATTCACCAAGGTTCCCAGGGCCTTGCCTTGGGGTGCCTTGACATCATAACAATATAAGCATTTAGATGCCGTGTCACTTAGGCCTGTTTCCAAGTCCCAAGAGTCTTTTGGTCCGGCTAGACCAGCTTATTGGCTAATATGACCTTCTATATTCTCAACCTAATAGTGCCACCTAGTGGCACTGCCCTGTCTTCTTAGCCAAAACCTTGGTTGTGCCTGGCTAGCCTGTAGACTGGCACTCTCCAAAATCAAGTGCCAGGCATCCCAAGCAGGCCC
This sequence comes from Peromyscus eremicus, assembly GCF_949786415.1. Lineage (NCBI taxonomy): Eukaryota > Metazoa > Chordata > Mammalia > Rodentia > Cricetidae > Peromyscus > Peromyscus eremicus. The sequence goes on along the minus strand of NC_081419.1, from coordinate 128,748,127 downwards.
CAGAGAAAAGAGAGCTAGATAGCGACCACTTCAGGATTAGGAAATGCCTTTGTTCCCTGTCTTCCACAAGGAAGCCGCGTGAGCCTTCTTCCTTTCCTAGGCATTAGCCGCTACTTATTTTGCAGATACTCAACCTTCAACATTCTATGCCGAAATCAGCATGTCTTCACCACACACTCCCTTTTTGTCCAGTGCCATTCTCAGTGAGTGATGCTGCCTTTCAGTCAGTGTCCAAAGTAGAAGCCCGGAAGCCACCTTTGAATCTTTCCCTCTTTTCTTCTCACTTTCAAAATGTGACTTGGTTTTCTATGTCCTCCCGCCTAAGAAGTCCCTAAATTCCATCCGAGCACCATGTCATCACCTCTCTAGACTAAGCTACTAGCCTGTTGTGCCTTTGTGACTCCTAAGTTCCCAGCTTAGTCTGCTGCTGCCCTCACCCCAAGTACACTCGCCACTCTGTACTTCTGATCATGGCACTCCCAAGTTCAGAAATCTCTCCTTAAGGGAATTCAAATCCAGACTAGGCTACCTAGGGATTCAAGCCCAACCTAGGATATATCATAGCCTGTTTTTTAAAAAATATGGAGGAGAAAGAAAATTAAAAATGTTTTAAAGGTTTATTTATTTATTATGTGTACAGTGTTCTGCCTACATGCCAGAAGAGGGCACTAGATCTCATTATAGATGGTTGTGAGACACCATGTGGATGCTGGGAATTAAACTTAGGACCTCTGGAAGGACTTAGGACCTCTGAGCCATCTCTCCAGCCCCCCAAAATTAAATATTTTGACCAGCTACTTTCAGACAGCAACTCCTTGTGCCTCACAAATTCGGGATAATCAAAATTAAACCCACCTTTCTCCTAAAACATACTGGGTTATTGTTTGTTTAATTACTTGGGATTTTGTTTGTTTGTTTGTTTTTGTTTATTTAGGATTTCATTTGTTTGTTTTGAAACTGAGTTCTTACTCTGTGGCTCAGGTTGGATTGGAACTCACTATGTAGTTGAGGCTGTCTTGGAACTTACTATTGTAACCCACACTGTCCCCAAATTAATGGCCACCCGGATGCTTCAGCCTCCTGAGTGCTGGGATTGCAAGTTTGAACCACAGTGTCTGTCTTTAATAAACTGTTTCCTTCTGTCCTCAAACCAATCTTTCCCAATGTGTAATCTTGCTTTTATTAGTGGGATTATTGCCCTACCATGTACACAGGGCACATATCATGTGCTCAAGAAACTTTTCCCCCTACTTTCGGTATTTTTTCCTCAGTATCTAATTTTGCTGAATAAATGAGTATCTTGGTATGCTGGTTGAATAATCTTAAGTAGACCGAGTTGTAGTGGGACCATATTATCTTCATCTGAAGTCATTTTATCTCTTTGGAGAAAACAAATTGAAAGGCAGGTACCTGGAAATAACTAAAGTTAGGTAGTAAGGTTAGATTTTTGCTTATTTGCATTTTGTTTTTGTTTTTTGAGACAGGGTTTCTCTGTGTAGCTTTGTGCCTTTCCTGGAACTCACTTGGTAGCCCAGGCTGGCCTCGAACTTGCAGAGATCCGCCTGCCTCTGCCTCCCGAGTGCTAGGATTAAAGGCGTGCGCCACCACCGCTCGGCTGCTTATTTGCATTTTTTGAGACAAAACCTTATGTATCCCAGGGAAGTTTTGATCTCCTGATCCTTCTGCCTCTACTTCCCAAGTGTGAGGAATCACAGATGTGTGCCACCACACTCACCTAGCTCATTAGATTGGCTTTGGGCATTGGAAATAGCTACCCATGCCACATAGCACAATAGAAAGGGGCTATCAAGTGACACAGTCTCCATTCTCCCACTTATTCATGCTATGGCCTTAGACAGATGGTCCCACTTAGCCTCGGATTCTTCATCTGTCAAGTGAGCAGAGTGGAGCCTAGCTCGTGAAATCATGAAAATACTTCAATGAGGAAATATATGCAAAAAACCTAGGGTATCATCAGCATCAATAAATACAAGCTCTTGCTGGGGAGATGGCTCAGTGGGTAAAGCCTATGCTGGCCAAGTGTGTGGACGTTAGTTCAAATCTCCAGAACCCATCTAAAAAGCCAAGCATGACAGGGCACATTTGTAATTCCAGTGCTTCTGCAGTGAGATGGGAGATTGAGGCAGGAACCCAGGAACACATGGGCCAGCTAGCCTGTGTACATGGCTGCAGACAAGAGCCTCTGTCTCAAGCAAGATGGAAGACCAGGACCACCGCCCAAAGCTGTCCTCTAACTTCCACCCATGCTCAAAGTTACATACAAGAGCATACATGTATGTGCACACACATACATCATACACACACATACACATACGTTGTACAATAGATAAATAGAAGTTCAAAGCCCCTTCTTGCCCTTCTTTTGATACTTCTGTGGGGCTAGGAGGGGTTTATATCCACAGTGGATATTTAACACTGTTTGTTTAATGAATTCTGATTTACAGACTGATAGTGATGATGTTGTGGTTTAGATGCAAGCATGACCAAGGGAGATCCCAGGAAGTCAAACTTTGTTTGTCTGGGGTTTTTTTTAGTATTTTATTATGTGTGTGTTTTGCCTTTTTATCTGTGTACCACATGCATGAAGTACCTGAGGATGCCAGAAGAGGGCATCGGATTCCCTGGAACTGGAGTTACAGACCCTTGTGAGTCTCCATGTGGTTGCTGGAAATTAAACTCAGGCCCTCTGCAAGAGCAGTCTGTGCTCTTAACCACTGGGCCACTTCTCCAGCATGATAGGCTTTTAAAAAAAATAAATAATTAATCCCAGCACTCGGGAGGCAGAGGCAGGCAGATCTCTGTGAGTTCGAGGCCAGCCTGGGCTACCAAGTGAGTCCCAGGAAAGGTGCAAAGCTACACAGAGAAACCCTGTCTCGAAAAATCAAAATAAATAAATAAATAAATAAATAAATAAATAAATAAATAAATAAAAAGTTAAAAACAGAGCATCAGGCACACATGTGGTGCACAGATATACATGCAGACAAAACATAAAATTACAATACCATAAAATAATTTAAAAGCAAAAGAGTTAAAGCAAATTAACAATTATTTGCTTATTGTAAAAAAACAAAATAAAATAGTGAGGAAAATAAAAGTCCATTTCTTTTTTTTTCTTTTCTTTTCTTTCTTTTTTTTCCCAAGACAGGGTTTCTCTATGTAGTCCTGGCTATCCTATCTATAGACCAGGCTGGCCTCAAACTCACACAGATCCATCTGCCTCTGTCTCCTGAGCTCTGGGATTAAAGGTGAGTGCCAACATGCCTGGCCTATCCTTTTTTTATGATTTTATTTTTGACTTTAATTATGTGTATGTGTGGGTATCTGTATGTAAGGACAGAAGCCAGAGGTGTCTGATCCTCTGGAGCTGGAGTTACGGACAGTTATGAATCACCTAGCATAGGTGCTGGGAACTGAACTCCAGTTCTCAGCAAGAACAATGCACACTAGCCACGGAACAAGCTATCTGGTCCCACCCTCCAGTTCTTTTCGTTGTTTTTGGAGACAGGGTCTTTCTTTTAAGAAGCTCTCTCTGTCCTAGAACTCACTATGTAGAGCAGGTTAGCCTCCAACTCACAGAGATCCTCCTGCCTTTGCTTCCTAAGTGCTAGGATTAAAGGTGTGCACCACCACACCCACTACCCCCCAATTCTCTCCTCCTCCTCTCTTGTTTCTGCTGCTTTTCACACCGCAAGCTAGAAGGCCGGCCAGCTTCCAGACAATTCTCCTGTCTCTGCCTGCCATCTTACTGAAGGAGTTTTGGACTTAGATCTGCAAGCCACCACATCTGGCTCTTTCTGGGTTTGGTGGATCAAATTCAAGTCACCAAGTTTGTGTAGCACTGAACCATCTCACCAGCCCTATTCCTTTTGATTTTTATCCTTCTGTGTGTATGCACATGTGTGAGAGTATGTGTGAGAATGCACGTGTGTGCAAGTGTGTGCAGAAGCCAGAGGACAACCTCAGGTGTCATCATCAGAAACATCATTCACTTCCTTTTGAGACAAGATGTCTCACTGGTCTGGAGCCTTCCACTTAGGCTAATCTGGCTGGCTATCAAACCCAGGGACCCTTCTGGACCTGCTTCCCTAGCACTGGGCTTATACGTGCATGTCATAATGTCTGGCTTTTTTTTTTTTTAAGATTTTATTACATTTAGCAGGCAGTGGTGGCACATGCCTTTAATCCCAGCACTCAGAAGGTAGAGGTGGATCACTGTGAGTTTAAGGCCAGCCTGGCCTACAGAGGGAATTCTAGCACAGCCAGGGCTGTTACATAGAGAACCCCTTGTCTCAAAAAACCCAAGAGAGAGACCCTGCTTAAACAAGGTGAGAGGAGAGATGGGAACCCAGAAAAATCCTCTGACCATCACACCTGCTGCAGCATACGCACTCCTCTCTGTTCTCTGTCTGTCTCTGTCTCTGTCTTTCTGTCTTTGTTTCTAATTCTGTGTGTGTGTGTGTGTGTGTGTGTGTGTGTGTGTGTGTGTTTCAGACACACACAATAATCATCATAATAATAACAATAATAATAAAATTTTAAACTTTTTTTAAATTTAATTTTATTTTATTTTACAATACAGTTCAGTTCTACATATCAGCCACGGATTCCTTTGTTCTCCCCCCTCCCGCCCCCTCCCCTATCCCACAGCCTACCCCCTATTCCTACCTCCTCCAGGGCAAAGCCTCCCCTGAGGACTGAGATCAACCTAGTAGACTCAGTCCAGGCAGGTCCAGTTCCCTCCTCCCAGGCCGAGCCAAGCGACCCTGCATAGGCCCCAGGTTTCAAACAGCCAACTCATGCAATGAGCACAGGACCCGATCCCACTGCCTGGATGCCTCCCAAACAGATCAAGCCAATCAACTGTCTCACCCATTCAGAGGGCCTGATCCAGTTGGGGGCCCCTCAGCCATTGATCTCGCTCTGTAGACCAGGCTGGCCTCGAATTCACAGAGATCTACCTGGCTCTGCCTCCCCAGTGCTGGGACTAAAGGCGTGCACCACCACCACCCAGCTGACAGTCAAATTTTGTTATCACTCAAACATTTAAACTTATAGAGAACTTATCATGAATACAACAACAAGGTGTTAAAGTCATCTTCTTATTTCCTCATTCACAAATATCTAGAACTTTCTGGTTATTGGGGTATTGTTTCAAGTGTAATGGCACCCAGAGGAGAGGACTGTGGGATCAGAGAAGGTGTGTGTGCCACTGCAAGTGCACATGGAGGCCAGAGTAAGACCCCGGCCCTTCCTCAGTCACTCTCTACCTCAACCCTTGAGACAGTCTCTCACCGAACCAGTGCTGACCTTTTCGGCTAGACTGCCTGAGGAGCTAGCTCTCAGGATCTCCTGTCTCTGTCTCACAATGCTGGACTGACAGCTGTGTGCGGCCCTGCCCAGCAGTTCATGTGGGTAGAAAAGGAACTGACTCCTGTACCTGGCCCATCTGTTAGGGATGAGCTGCATTCTTAGGATGAGGAAGGTGAGGCTCATGGCTTAAAGTGGCTTGTCCATAAGTGGCTGGCTTTCAACTCCCCCTCGCCTCCATTCTTATTTTCCTCCAGTCTGTTCTTCACACTGCAGCCAGAGGAATCATTTGAAAACACAAGACAGATGGTGTCTTAGTCAGTGTTCTATTGCTGTGAAGAGACACCATGACCATGGCAACTCTTTTTTTTTGTTTTTTGGTTGTTTTTTTTTTTTTTTTTTTTTTTTTTTTTTTTTTTTTTTTGGTTTTTTGAGACAGGGTTTCTCTGAGTAACAGCTCTGGCTGTCCTGGAACTTGCTTTGTAGACCAGACTGCCCTCAAACTCACAGAGATCCGCCTGGACCATGGCAACTCTTATAAAAGGAAGCATTTAATTGTCACTTGCTTACAGCTTGAGAGGGTTTGTCCGTTGGAATCCTGGCAGGAAGTATGGCAGCACACAGGCAGATGTGGTGCTGGAGAAGTAGCTGAGCATTCTATGTCGGGATCCATAGGCATTAGAGACACACACACACACACACACACACACACACACACACACACACACACTGGGCCTGGCACGGGTTTTTGAAACCCCAAAACCCACCCCCAGTGACACACTTCCAATAAGGCCACACCACCTAATCCTTTCAAATAGGGCTATTCACTGATGACTAAGCATTCAGATGTGTGAGTCTCTGGGGGCCATTCTTATTCAAACCAATAGATGGCTTCACAGTGTTACTCACAACTCTCTAGTGGCCTCTCATAACAGGTCAAAGCCAAGTTCCCAGTGTTTGTAGGACCAGTATACAGGACTGACCTCCACCCTGATTGATCGCCCACTCCGTTCCTGCCACATCAGAGCCACCAGACCTTAGTTATTTCTATCAGATGTCAGACTCATCCCTACATTAGGTCCTTTGAACCTGCTGCTCTCTTCCTAGAACATTCTGTCCATAAACTCCTTGTTCTCTACCAGTGTTAGCTTTTTCTTATCCCTTCATTCTCCTTTCAAAAGTCATTTCCTCAGGAGGCCCTCACCTGAATTCCCTGGTAAGCAATTAAGCAATCCTCCTTCCCTCTTAACATTTCATTCCGTGCTCCTGTGTGTGTGTGTGTGTGTGTGTGTGTGTGTGTGTGCGCACACGTGCGCGCGCCATGTGTGGAGGGAGGCCAGAGTAGAACCTTGGATATCGTCCCTTATTGCTCTTGGCCTTATTGCTTTGAGACAGTCTCTCACTGAACCAGAAGCTGGCCTTTTTGGGGAGATTGGCTGGGGAGCTAACTCGTCTCAGGATCAGCTTGTCTCTGCCCCACAATGGTGTCAGGAGCGTTTTATGTGGGAGCTGGGGAGTTGAACTCAGGTCTTCATACTTGCAGAGACCTTAACCCTGAGTACTCTTGCAATGCTCTTACTACTGAGCCAACTCCCCAGCCCCTCATGCTTTATATAACCTCCACCACAACTTGTTTGTTTGTTTTCTTTTCCTGCATTGGACCGAGAACGTATGCAAATATGGCAATTAGCTGCTCTAGTATAAGGCCAGACTTATAGTAGGCGCTTGTAACTATCCAATGAATGGGTGCGTGGAGCAAGGCTGGAAGCCAAGGTAGCTGGCTTGGTAGTTGCCTCCTTGTCCTGTAGGCTTTGATACCCAACTAGGACAGGATAAGGTTTCCAGGGGAGGCTCAACACCCTCACACTCCTGGCTGTTCTCAGCCCCGGGTACCAGTCTCATGGGTATTTGCTAGAGGCAGAAATCCAACCTTTCAGCTGGCCAGTTTGAGGTCTTTTTCCACCTGGGGACTGCCTTCCTGCGGGGGCACTAAGATGTGTTGGGGTGGACATAAACTGAGCGGTGCAGGGCAGTGGGGTTTGTGTGGTGGGCGGAGCAAGGAGGGGCCGTGTGGGACGCCCGCCCTGAGGACTGCAGGGCCAGGTAGGAGGCTGCTAGACCGACACCCAGCCGTCCCACAGACCCGGACTCCTTCCTGAAGTCCGCCCGGCTGCAACGGCTGCCTTCATCCTCATCCGAGATGGGCAGTCAGGACGGGTCACCACTACGGGAGACACGCAAGGACCCCTTCTCAGCTGCAGCAGCTGAGTGCTCCTGCCGCCAGGACGGGCTCACGGTCATCGTCACCGCCTGCCTCACTTTTGCCACGGGTGTCACCGTGGCGCTCGTCATGCAGATCTACTTCGGGGACCCCCAGGTGAGGGCAGCAGATGGGCAGAGGGGACTTGGGAGAAGGGAGTGAGGAAAAGCTTGGGAGGGTGATGGGAACTGAATGGCGGTGGTGGGAGCCTCCTAGGAAATGGGAAGGGAAGAGATGACGCGAGAGAGGAAGGTTCCCAAAGGACATGGCTCTGAGAATCAGGACATGAAGGTCAAAGTTCTAGTTAATGGAGATACTTGGGGGTGGTGGAGAGCCCTACTAGCCCACTCTTCTCTTGCCTCCCAGATCTTCCAGCAGGGTGCTGTGGTGACGGATGCCTCCCGTTGCACGGCACTGGGCATGGAGGTGCTCAGTAAACAAGGCTCTTCCGTGGATGCAGCTGTGGCAGCAGCCTTGTGTTTGGGGATCGTGGCTCCACACAGTTCTGGCCTGGGCGGGTAAGGAGCTGGGTAAGGACCTGGTGGAGGCCTGGGTCCCTCAGGCCTACTTCTTGTGGCCTGACTGCAGGTTTCTCTTGATTGGAGCTTAAGGCGAAGATAGGTCCATACTCCTTGCATTTTCTCTTTCTTTAATTTAACTTTATTTTAGTGCATTGATGTTGGATCCCCTGAAACTGGAGTTACAGACAGTTGTGAGCTGCCATGTGGGTGCTGGGGATTGAACCCCAGTCCTCTGGGTGAGCAGCCAATGCTCTAAACCACTGAACCATCTCCCAGCCCCGAATTTTCTCTTTGAATAAAGAGTTTGACTTTTTCTCCCTGGATAGAGTCAGAATCGCAGAACTACCATAGGGAAGAATTGGAGGTGTGTTCAGAAGCGTTCATGGTTCTCCACCAGGAGAGAGATGTTGGGGTGTATAAAATGAGCTGTATGGGGGTTGGGGATTTAGCTCAGTGGTAGAGCGCTTGCCTAGCAAGCACAAGGCCCTGGGTTCAGTCCTCAGCTCTGAAAATAAAATAAAATAAAATGAGCAGCACAGGCAGCAATGGGGTATCAATTAATGCAGGAATGCTCCAACTTTTAGGTTTACAAATCCCTGTGACTCTGATAAAAACTGTGGACTTTGTCCACAGAAAAGACACCCCAGGCTTGAAGTTCTTAAAACCAAGGTTAGAAATTGGACACTCAAAAGCCAGACCCAGCACCTGGACTGGTTTGGTTTGACTATTTAAAAAAAAATTTTTTTTAAAGTTTGCTGTTGTTAAAACATCAATAGTTTTCATAAACATGCAGATTGCTAACCTCTCCGGAACAATCAGGAGATCTAGTAACATGGAGTCCATGTCCCCATGTGGCTACAGTTATCTGGAGCTGAGCAAAGCTCTTCCCATGATGGGTCAGGGCGCTGACCACTTTGCTGTCCTTCCAGCTACTTTGTTATTTACCTCCCCCGCCTTCCTTATTTTGTTACTTGGCTGCACACATTTAACTTTGCCACCCCCATCTCAGATGTAAATATGCCACAGAAAAGGAACAAGCTGACAAAATTCATTCTCTTGGTAGGACCAACCCTCCAGGCTCTACCAACGAAATTCCCCTTTTGGCTTCGCATGGTTTTATTCTTACATAATCCAGTCCTGGGGGAAGGGGAGGGTATACCAAGTAGGCAGGTGCAGGAAGCTGGCAGGGGTCCAGCTCTGGTCTAGGGAGGGGACAGAACAGCCTGTTCCCCCAGTCCCTGCATTTTTCCTAATCAGGGATTAAAGTCTCCAGTAACCTGGGTCCCCTACCCCCTTGATTTCACCCTCTGGAGGCTGGCTAAGTTTCTGAATTCCTGCTGGGGAGAGGACTCCAAATCTGACCCAGTGTGGCAAACAGCCTCACCACAGGGGATTAAGGGAGTGGTAGTCTAATCGTTCCAAAGGCTGACATGTTCTCATCGCTTTCCACTCTCTGTGTCTTTCACAGAGGGGGTGTGATGCTGGTACATGACATCCGACGAAATGAGAGCCACCTAATTGATTTCCGGGAGTCTGCACCCGGGGCCCTCAGGGAAGAGGCCCTGCAGAGGTCCTGGGATACCAAGGTGAGGACCCTGGTGAGAAGAGAGGGCCCAGGGGAGGGGGTGGGCGTCTCCCTATGTTCCCTCCCGCTAACCTGAGCATTGGTTTGCTGCAAATCTACTATGGGGGTGTAAAATGAGTTGAGCAAAATGCTCTTAGTCTGTGTCACGACAGGCAGCTTGCCCCTCCCCATCTAAAATAGTGCACAAGGACCAACTGAGGCCGCTCAGTTGGTAATGACATTTGCCACTAAGCCTGACAACCTAAGTTTGATTTCCAGGACCCACACAGTAGAAGGAGAGGACCTATTCCTACAAGTTGTCCTTTGATAGGCACACACACACACACACACACACACACACACACATCATGGTATATGTGCATACTCATACACACACATACAGACAGACTAATTAATTAAAATAAATATAATTTTAAAATAAAATGGACAAAAAGTTTGGATGACTAATAACAGATAACACCGCAACACCTTACTTCTCTGGCAGTCTTACCTGTCTGGAAGAAAGCAAAAGGCCACCTTTGAGTACCCGAGATATCACTCAGTTGTGGCCTTAAAGCTCATCTATGGCAGGCTGTCGGTGGTGGAGCACACCTTTAATCCCAGCACCTGGGAGGCAGAAGCAGATGGATCTCTGTGGGTTTGAGGCCAGCCTGGGCTACAGAGTGAGTTCCAGGGCAGCCAGAGCTACACAGAGAAACCCTGTCTTTAAAAACAAACAAACAAAACCAACAAGAGCAAACAAACAAACAAACAGACAGACAGACAACCAACAGAAACCTCATCCCTCTCCCTCTCAGCCTGGTGATGTGACTGTGCCAGGCTGTGCCGTATCAGGAGAAAGAAACACTAGAGGCAACCTCACTATTTAGTGAGCGCAAAGGAGGAAACAGTAACTTGGGAAAGCAGGTGTTTAGTGCCGTGGGAAAAACCAAGCCCACCTTGAGTTGTCACAGCTCACATGATGGTGGCATGAAGATGAACTGGCTAAACTGAGGTCCTTTGTTCCCCGTTTAAAAAGACAAGGGTACCCGTTACCCAATGTGAGCAGAATCTTACCCAGATTGTTTATGTCCTGCCTCTTGAAAGGGTTTGCTTAAATTTATTACGTCCTTCAACTATGGCAGACAAAGACCTTTCTGCATTTGCATGTAGGAAATCAGGGAAATCAGAGATGAGGGAGAGGTACCCCCTGGGGAAAGCTAGACCCTCTCCTGGGATACTTGGCCTGTGTCTCTCCCCTGTGCCAGCCATTCCTGGCTTGGGGCTCTGCGGAGTTCAGCCCAGCCCCCCCCTTCCAGTGACCTGGTCTCCTCTCTCCCTCGCCTGCCCGCCTCGCCCAGCCTGGGCTCTTGGTGGGGGTCCCCGGAATGGTCAAAGGGCTACATGAAGCTCATCAGCTCTATGGCAGGTAAAGACCCTCCCCTGGGGACCAGGGGCCTCTGCCTACATCCCTCTTTGGGTGGCCTTCTCCTGTCCTCCTGGATTCTTCCCTTCCCAACTCCCTTCCTAATATCCCCTTCCCTTGCCAGGATTCTCCTTCCCAGGAACCCCCCTTCCCCCAGGACCCCTCCTCCTCCCCCCAGGACCTCCTCCACCCCCTGCTCTCCGGCCCCTTCAGGCTGCCCTGGTCCCAAGTCCTGGCCTTCGCAGCAGCTGTGGCCCAAGATGGCTTCAACGTGACCCATGATCTAGGTCAGTGGGGCCTGGAGGTAGGGGGGAGGGTACAAGATTAATGGGGGAGGCCTTTGAGATTCGGGCCCCAAGGAAAGGGCTTCTTTTTTCCAGTTTGCTCCTCAGACTTCTTCCCATCCACCTGGAGGCAGCCTCCAGGGAGAGGCTCTGAGAAGAGCCTATATGTATCCCTGCCCCCCCCCATGACAGGCTTCTGGGGAGCCAGACTCTCAGGGCCAGTCCCCTAGCCCTCACCCACCCCACCTATTACGAGTCTCAGCCGTCAATCCAGCCTTGGCCTCAGCCACCCAGCCTCTCCACCTTCCCCTAGCCCATGCCTTGGCTGAGCAGCTGCCTCCCAATGCGTCGGATCGCTTCCTGGAGACTTTCCTGCCATCGGGCCACCCACCTTTGCCTGGCTCCCTGCTGCGACGGCCCGATCTAGCTGAGGTCCTGGATATACTTGGCATCGCTGGCCCTGCCGCCTTCTACAATGGTGGCAACCTCACATTGGAGATGGTGGCCGAGGTGAGTGTGATGGTTGGAGGTGGGGTATGCCCAGTGACCCCACAGAAGGGATGTCATCCTCCCTTTCTCCTCTACATGGTTTCTGGTTGTATGCTTCACAAAGAAAATTAACTTCTGGCGACAGAAATGAGACCCGTGGTTATTAAGGGCAAGAAGCATTGCCTACTGTGGGACATGAAAAACAAGGGAGAGAGATGCTCTGTCTTGACAGGGAAGCTGGGCTTCTCAGGCCAGTGCCAACTGTACAGGAGTCTGGTCTACTTCTTTCCAGGCCTGGTGAAAACCTGGCCCAGAATCTCTCCTGCTCCGTCTGGGATTTTCCAATAACTGATGGTAATATTTTCTTCCTTGGTAACTATCAGGGCTGAGGAGGTTGATTTAGGACGGTACCCTCTAATTCCAAACAGGCTTAGTCTAGGGTAGTCATGGATTCTGAGAATATTGTCAAAGAAAAGTTCAAGATCAGGGTGCACAGGCCAGTTGAGTGGTACTGTGCGTTGGGGACATTTGTCTAAACCACTGTTATAGACTGTGGGGATTACATAGGGGTGTCATTCAGTCATGAAGTACATTCTCTGTACCAGGCACCGTATTTTATTAAACTGCCAGACACATGACTATATACTAGCCAAGAAATTCAATGAATAGTTCACTAAGGGCAGATAAGTCAAAAGTTTTACGTACAAGAAAGTACAAAAAGATTGATAGTAGTAACACTAATTTAAAATTGGCATGGGGCTGGAGAGATGGCTCAGTGGTTAAGAGCACTGGCTACTCTTCTTGAGGACCAGGTTTGCTTCCCAACATCCACTGGGCTTACAACCATCTGTAACTCCAATTGGGGGAATCTGATGCCCTCTTCTGGCCTCAGTGGGCACTGCATGCATGTGGTGCACAGACAACCAGGCAGACAAAACACCTATACACATAAAATAATTTTAAATTATTTTTAAAAGATTGACAATGAATGTGCTGCTAGAATGGAAGCACATTAATTTGTACAAGATTAGTGCATTGGTAGGAAAGAGTGCTTAATTATGTTCAATAGGGTGAATCCTATCAGGATCATTCAAAGTTCAGAGTTTTGTAGGAGCCGAAATATTTGGAGGGGGACCATGCTAAGTCTCAAACCTAGGGCCTTGAGCATCCTAGACAAGCACTCTACCACTGATCTACACCCCCAGCCCTGGAGTATCTTTAATTGGTAATAGTGAAATGTCATATTCAGTTTTGATAACTCTTACACACGTGTTATTTCCTCTGCCTCCCTTTCCCTTGGGCTGATGGGATCCCTAAAGGACATGCTGCTGGCTACAGAAGGGACTAAAGTTATAAAGAGCTTACATGTCTGAGACATGTATCATGGGCCATACCCACATGCTCACAGTGATGGATGGACATTTTCTCCCTAACAGGCTCAGCACGCAGGGGGTGTCATAACTGAAGAGGACTTTAGCAACTATAGCGCCCTCATGGAGAAGCCTGTGTGTGGAGTGTACCGAGGTGACCTCTCCCCCAGCTCCCAAGGGTCCCCACTCAGGAGAAGCTTTCCAGTCCATGGCCACATCTTTTTGGCCTGGAAACTCCTCTCCATGTCACAGGAGATAAGCCGAGGCAATGAGCTCCCTAGGCAGCCAACTGTTGAAACATGCCAGAGCCAGCCACCTTCTGAAATAACCATGGGGTCAGTTACCCTAAGTGATTAGGATGTGGTGGGGGGGGGGGCATCTAGCCAATGGCTAAGACCTGGAAGTTTGGGGTTCTGAACACTTCCTTTTGTTTTGTGGAGATTTGTTATTTATTTGCTTTTTTATGGTACTGGGGATTGGGCTTTTCATAGAGGACAAATTCCCCATCACTGAGTTACATCCCCAGATGCTGAGGTTTTCTTGATTTGGGTTCTGTATTGCCTCAACTCTGTCCCCTAGCTCCCTTTTCATTGACCCATGCTTCTTAGGAAGAATTTGTCAGACCAAAGTCCATCTAAGGGCAGAATAAACCCTTAAGACAATCACATACTTGGCCCTCGTTGACAGTAAAGAAGACAACTGAGGCCTAGCAAGGGATGGGAACAACCTGCCTGACTCAAGAAACCAATCAGAAATGCAGGAACCCAAGCCTGTGGCATGAATGCAGTTTATATTTGCTGATCCCAAGATGTTGGGCTCTAGGTCCTTTGGGAGTTCTTAGATTCTCTCCTCTCTAGGAAGGACAGGTGACACCAAGCCCCAGGTGAGATTTCCCCTGAGGTCATAGTTCCAGGCTCCTGTCTTCCTGATTCCTCAACCAGAGGTAGTTGTATGTGACACAGAGTATAGCTTTGGAGTCGGGAGGGCCTAGGTGAGCATCAGCTGTACCTCTTGCTTTGAACTTCCCACTCTGAGCCTTGGTTTCCTCCTTAAAATGGAGACAGTAATGGGTGTCCACATCTCAGGGTGTCCATGAGGATCTGATGAGATAATGTAGGAAGTTGCCTTGACCACAGTGGACACTGAACACATACCGGGTTTCCTGGTTTCCCTCCCCAGGCTGGGTTGTCTCAGTGGTCCAGGGCCTTGAGTACCATAGGCTTCACCTGATCTCTTCTAGTCCCATAAGTTGCTTCTTCTGCCTCAGTTTCTGCCCCTCTAGAACAGGGTTGATTTGATGAGTCAGGAAGTTGATGTCAGTGTTGTGATTGTTCTTTTAATGTCCAACCACTGAATAACAAAGTATGAAGGGAAGGCTGCTGCTCCCAAGAAGTTTCAGGTTGAGAGGAACCATCAGGGCCCTGAAACAGTTCCTGGCCTGTGGGAGGGATTGAAGGAAGTTCATGGCAAACATGGATTCTGTATACATTTGCTAACCTGTCCCTGCTTTGCTGGTGACCTGTAATGTGACTCTGAGCAAGATACAGATTTAGTATGTTTGCCTCCAATGTGAGTACCACACAGCTCTTAAGTCTTAGTTTCCCCCTCTGGCAGAGGAAGCCGAAGACCAATGCCTGATTTCAAGCTCGGCCCCGCCTCTAACCAGCATGTAAACTTCAGGGGGTCCCTTTGCCTCTTAGTTGTTTCCTTTCCTCGTCTAACAAGGGCTATTGCTGTGTGTATAATGGTGGGATGTGCATACAAGATGTGATATATGAAGATGACTTGACCCCTCTCCTGCCATCTGGTCATTTCCTGTCCTTTCAGGCCACCTGGTTCTCAGTCCCCCACCCCCACACACAGGCCCTGCCCTCATCAGTGCTCTCAACATCCTAGAGGGCTTCAACCTCACCAGCCTGGTGGCCCGTGAGCAGGCGCTTCACTGGGTAGCAGAGGTAAGGCCTGCTCTTCCACCTCACCTGGATTTGGGAACACTAGAAATGGGAAAATGGAGTACCTCCTTGGAGAAGGACTAAACACCTTTGAGTTTTCTTAAACATGAGAATTCCCCGAGTGAGGGTGCTGGGAGGGGCCTGGCAGCCTTTTCCACATCCCTGCTATGTTTTCAGACCCTGAA
The DNA here is from genome assembly GCF_949786415.1 of Peromyscus eremicus. Classification (NCBI taxonomy): domain Eukaryota; kingdom Metazoa; phylum Chordata; class Mammalia; order Rodentia; family Cricetidae; genus Peromyscus; species Peromyscus eremicus. The sequence goes on along the minus strand of NC_081419.1, from coordinate 128,732,745 downwards.
GATTGCATTGGCCCTGGCTAGCAGACTGGGAGATCCTGTCTACGATTCTACCATCACTGAGAGCATGGATGACATGCTCAGGTTTGTCCCGGGACATGACCCTGGGTGCTGTAGAAATCGGGGTAGATGTGGGAGAAGGGATCAGGTAAAAAGCTAGTGAAGTGTCAGGTCCCTTTCAACTGAACCCTGACTCAGTGTGACACTAGGTGCCCCTGGCTGCATCACCTTCCCTGTCTGCACAGTGAGTTAGTCAACTGCTTATGAATCCTTCTTGACCTCTGCATAGAAAAGGGAAGTGTGAGAGCAACAAAATAGTCTCCATGCAAATGCTGTTGTTGATGGGGCTTCTGAGGGGCTGTATCTTTGCCAGCAGCACAGTAGTGACGTTAGACTCTGGTGAGACTTACCTCCATTACATCTGCACTTTAACATTTGCTAGCTCTCACTCTGGGAGGGTCGCGTAAACTCACTAAGTCTGAGTCCATGAGGAGCCTGGCAGTACTGTAGCCACTCTGTGAGGTTTTCATGATAATAACCTGTAAATAAATAAAAGAATAACATGTAAATAGCACATTAACTGGGGACATAGTAAATGTGTGATAAATGCAACTATTATTATTAATTGGCCATAGAAGTAGGAATGGGTTGATTGTTTGACTGCTACTGTACCTGACTTACAGTCTAGCTCCAGGAAAATCAGAAAGCAAAAAATGTGGTTAGTGTAAATTTGTACTATTACTCAAACATCACTCTATATATTAAGTTGTGAGCAACTTATAATTTAAAAGCAAAAAGATGGGGATTCAGAGGTTTCAGAGAAAGGGATGCATAGTTGCAAATATAGCAGGAGTAAGTTCAAGAGGCCTCTTGCATAGCATGGTGACTCTAGTTAATGACAAGCTATTGTATTTTGAATAATACAAAGAGTTTGCTATTTTCACTACAAAAAAATGATAACTGTGGACTATCACAGTTGTTAATTAGTAATATCTGACCATTCCTCCATGTGTATGTACTTCCTCCTCAAAACATCATGCTGGTGGCTTGTGTCTATAATTCCAGCAAACAGGAGGATGAGGCAAGAGGATTGCCATAAGTTCAAGGTCAGCTGGGACTACATAGTAAGTTACAGGTCAACCTGAGCTACAATGTGAGCTGCTTTATATGAAACACATCTAATTGTACCTGTCAGTTTAAAACTATGGAGATGGGGGAGATAGCTCATTGGGTAAAAACACTTTCAGCACAAGCATGGGGACCTGAGTTTGAATCCCTGTTACCCATATAAAAACCCGGCATGGGTGTCTGTAGTTTTAGTAAGCTATAGCAAAAGCTACTATCATGCTGGGTATGGTGGCATACACTTTTAACCCCAGCACTCTGGAGGTAGAGGCAGACAGATCTCTGAATTTAAGACCAACGTAGTCTACCTAGTGAGTACCAGGCCAGCCAGGGCTAGAAAGAGAGATCCTGTCTCAAAAAACAAAAACCAAAGTTAATATCACTTATCAAAACAAGGGAAAAATAAGAGCACTGAAAACTAATGAACATCCAAGCATGAAGACTAAGCCTGGCCTGCCGCCCAAGGCCCTGCAGCTCACTGTGTGGTCATCAGCCTTTTGGGTTGAAAACCAAATGAATGTCTTTGGTAGTCCTTGCTACCAAAAGTGATAATGGAGAACTCTTCAGTTGGGCTTAATTTAAGCATGAAAACTTTAGCTCTAAAACATGCCTGCATTTACATGAAATATATGCAACTATTTCAGTTAGTAAATAGTTAGTGAGGGCTTATTGTGTTTTCTTAACCCTGAAAATAGAAAACCTAATAACAAATAAAGATCCCCATATACAAAGATCTTCCTTCAACTAAAACATTGCCGCTTTCTCTCCCTCCTCCTCCTCTTGGGACAGAATCTTCTATATAACCAAGCCTGGCCTTGAACTCTACACAGTCTAGTTCTGAGCTAGCACTTAGAAATCTTCCACTGCTACCTTCTAAGTGCGGAGATTACAGTTAGTCACCACCAAACACTTCTAGCTTCTAACTAAATGTTTTTTTGTTTGTTTTGCTTTATTATTTTTTTTATTTTATGTGCATTGGTGTTTGGCCTACATGTATGTCTATGTGAGGATGCCGGATTTCTTGGAACTAAAGTTATAAACAGTTGTAAGGTGCCATGTGGATGCTGGGAATTGAACCTGGGTCCTCTAGAAGAGCAGCCAGTGTTCTTAACCACTGAGCCATCTCTCCAGCCCCCTGACTAAGTGTTTTTAAAACTTTATTTTATTTTTTAATGATGATAATGATGTGCGATACATGTATGCATGTGGGGCCATATACTTGCCACTGGGTGTGTGTAGAGGTCAGAGGACAACTTTATAGAACCAGTTCTCCCCATCTACCTTAATGTGAGTCCTGGGGATTGAACTCAGGTTGTCAGGCTTGCACAGAAAGCATCTTTACCCACTGAGCCATCTCATGGGCCCCATCGAACTAAATTCTTAATGAACTTTAGTTCCAAACTACAAACATTAGACCAAGTCAGTCAAGCTTGTTTATCCCAAACAAGTATCTCAGAGCATCCACTGGGCCCCAGACACTTTCATAGAAAGGAGTAGAGCCAAATAACTGTGATTCTTGATGGGAACATTAAGTAAAATAAAAAGCTGGCCCTGGATTCTGAATAACACCTAAATAAGTTGGTTCAATAGTTATTTTCTGGGAGTTTCCTATGCATTAGCAGTGTGAGCTACCATTGCAGGCTTAATATCCCAGTAAAGAAGGCAGATTTAGCCAAGTGATCCCATGAACATCACAGCAGACAGGTGGGATGTAATAAAAGCTGTTGTGTGCTCATTCCTCTACCACCCTCTTTGCAGCAAGGTGGAGGCCGCCAACTTCCGGGGCCACATCAGTGACTCTCAGGCAGCCCCTGCCCCGCTCCTTCCTGTCTATGAGCTGGATGGGGCTCCCACAGCCGCCCAGGTGCTGGTCATGGGCCCTGATGACTTCATTGTGGCCATGGTCAGGTATGTCAGCTCAGGCTTAGAACCAGTGACAACAAGTCATTCCAAGCAGGATGGAACCGGGGGCTGGGTAAAGGTGAAGGCAGCCACAGGGCTCACTCAACCTCTCTTCTGCCCACCCAGCTCCCTGAACCGGCCATTTGGTAGTGGCCTCATCACTCCCTCTGGGATCCTACTCAACAGCCAGATGCTGGACTTCTCCTGGCCCAACAGGACTGCTAACCACTCTGCACCCAGCCTGGTAGGCTCTTGCTTCCCTATCTTCCCAGGGACCTTGAGGCTAGATAGGGCATGCAGCACCATGGATCCTCCTTCCCCCCTGTTTCCTTTAAGAACTTCTGCTTTAAGGAAACAAGATGTTCACTTCATCCCCATCCGTGCTAAATCTGGAGCATGGAGGCTGGTGGGTCTAAGGAATCCTTGTGCCATTCCGTCACGATATTAGTGTGACTAAGCAAAGTCTTGCCTCCTGTATGGACAGTGAGACCACTGACCCCCATTTGGTGCTTGGGCTCTTGCTAAGGTTATATACTGCTGGGCTGGTGCTCAGATCTGTGACTGGACACCAACTAGGGGCCAGGAGGAGGAAGTTAGGTATTACCGTCCCCTTGGAGACCAGCACTTCTACCCTGGCAAGCTTCCTATAAGGCAAAGACACAGAGATGGTCCAATGGGAATTCTGCTGTCCCCATTACCATTTTTCTCGGCTCAGTCTCTTCCCCATTCATCCATCCGAACCTCACAGCTCAGTGGTTCCACGGCTCACTTGCTCTTCCTATGCTAGTCTTCCAGGAACACTTCCTTTTTCACAGACAGCACATTGTTGCCAGGAAGGGACCCATCTCCCAGGAGCTGAGCTTGTGGACCGCAGAGAAGAGCAGTGGGGATGGTGATAAACTGGTCCTTTCCTTGTGTCGCTCCACTCTACATCTCCCTTTTCATCTCTACCCTCTGGCAACAGGAGAACTCAGTACAGCCAGGGAAGCGGCCCCTCTCCTTCCTGCTGCCCACTGTAGTCCGACCAGCAGAGGGGCTCTGTGGGACCTACCTCGCTCTGGGAGCCAATGGAGCTGCCCGAGGCCTCAGTGGCCTGACCCAGGTGAGATGTACCCCATTTTGAGTCTTTTGTAGTCAGGAGCCATGCTGTGACCTGGTCTGCAGGTGCCCCATGTATCTCTGGGTTGTTTTTCATCACTTTCCTGGCAATCTCAAGCTATACACATTGTACCAGGCCTGTGCTAGGCACAGATGGACTGGGCTGGGCTTCATAATGAAAGTGGGGCCCCGAAGATCTCTGTCTCCACAAGTTTCAGGGGAAGTCACAGGGCCCGTAGAATTCAGAAATAATTTAACCTCTAGGCCGCTTGTGTTCTGTAAGCCTCAAGTCCCATCATCCCCTGTTCTGTATCTGAATAGACCACCAGCCCTCTGTGGGGTCTTATTTTGAAAGGAAGGTCCTGCTGCTCTTCAGAATACCTCAAGACAGTTCCATGAGTGCCTTGAACACCTGACACACACCAGGCTCGTGTTTTTGATGAGCTAACTCTGGAATTAGACTCCCGTGAGTTCCGGCCCAAGGGCTGCCAGTCTTCAGCTGTGTGATGCTGGGGAAATCCCTTAACCATCCTGAACCTTAGTATCCTTGCCTGTGAAGTGGAGATAACAATAGCTAACATCACAGAGTCCTTACTAGGTGCTAGGCTAGTGATGTGATGTTGACCCCTTTAACAACTGTGGGAGGAATGACTGTTTGGATTTCACAAAGAAGGAAACTGAAGCTCAGACAGGTTAAGAAGTTGGCTCAAGTTCATTGGCTAGTAGCATTGGGTAGGAAGTTCAGTTCCAGTGTCTATCCAACCCCTAACCATTGAGCTGAAACTACCCATATTGATCCCTAAATCACCCTCACTGTTAACCCTGCCTTCTCAGAGAGAAGAAAAGGAAGCCCTTGGCTAGATTATTGAAGACTAATGCTAGTAGTGCCTCTTCCTTCAACTCTAAAATGGAGGCATGTGGCTCTCAGGTTCCTCCTCTGTAAAGTGGGGACAGTTATCATAGGTTTCCAGAGCTATTGCAAGACTTAGATGACACACCTAGTGTAAGCTTCCTAAAGACTAAAGAGTTTGGACCCAGGATGAGAGCTATGAAGTCTTGAATCATTGTCCCCAGAACAGCTCTGATGTTTTTGCTCCTTGCCTACCCACAGGTTCTACTGAATGTCCTGACGTTGAACCGGAACCTGAGTGACAGCCTGGCCCGAGGACGACTCCACCCAGACCTGCAGTCCAACCTCCTGCAGGTGGACAGTGAGTGCAGAGCAAATCCTATAGGATGGGCACAGGGATTGGTAGAGAAGGGCTCTCCCAGGGTTCCTCCTGCCTTTTCTTCCTTTTTGTGAAGGTTTGGGCAGGGCGAGGAGGGGGGTTTCCCATGAAAAATTCCTGTAGAGCTAATGTAAGATCTGGGGATTGGAACCACCTTGACATTTCCTGACTTTGTGACAATAGGAAATCCATGTCTCAACTCTTGAGACTTCATTTTCTTCTTATAAAATGAGATAATAGCTGTTTTATGCAAAGTTTCATTCAGTGGTGTATGATGAACACCTACTATGTGCCAAGCATCATCCCAGCTTCAAGGATACTGCATTTATAAGCAGACAGAAAAATAATCAGAGAAATGTGCACCAGCAAAAGAAATGCTTAGGCACAGCATCAGAGCAGGATGATGTAATTGGACCTACAGGGATCGGGGAAGGCTTCTCTTTGGTGCCATCTAAGCTGAGATCTGAAGAGTGAGAAAGCCCCTACCATGCCAAAAACTGGGGCAGAGCTTTGTAGACCAAGAACAAGAGCGGAGAACTCAGAGCAGAATTGGGCTTCATGTTTTTTTAAGAAATAAAAAGAGACCCAGGTGAATGAGGATGTGCTAAGATCAGAGAGGAGAGCAGGGACCAGATCATGACCTCAGCAGTTTATGGTGAGGAGATAGAGTTGCCCCTAACAACAAAAGCTTGCTTTTGGACATGGTTTAGTTTTATAAATAGGAAAACATTGCACTTTTGAGTAGTTTTTATTATAATCTACTCTGCTAGTTCAAAGAGATCCAGAATTGATTGAGACAGTCCTTACTTAGTCAATGTCATCACTGTTTTGCAGATCAAGAAGCTCATGGTGGTTATAAACTAGTTAAAAATCTACCAGCAAGTAGCTTTAGGTTTCACAGAGGAGGTGGTGACTGGCTGAATTAGGGGTGGAAATTCGGCATGTAATGATAAATGACTTTCTGGACAGGAGGAACAGTCTGTGAACAAGCCAGAAAGGATGGCGTGGGAGAGCATTAGTAAGACCAGCTGTCTCCCAAACTTCTGAATTTACCTAGCACCTTTGTTACTTTACACAAACTTTACGTCACTCTGTGCATAATCTCTACAGATGCACTCCTTTAAAAATTTTATTTATTTTTATTTTCTGTGCGTTTGTGTTTTGTCTGTGCATGTATTTTTATATGAAGGTGTCGAATCCCCTGGAGTTGGAGTTACAGACAGTTGTGAGCTGCCCTGTGGGTGCTGGGATTGAACCTGGGTTCTTTGGAAGAGCAGCTAGTACTCTTAACCTCTGGAGCCATCTCTCCAGCCGTCCCCTCCTCTCCTTTTTTACTAAGTGTAGTTTGAAAGTAAACCTAAATCACAAATAGGAAAATGACATCATTTGCAACAAATAGATGATGAGTAGTTATTTAAAACTCAAATATGTTTAGGTTATCATTACGTGATAGTGTCTGCAGAAGGCCTGGAGGATTACTCTCACTGTGTGAGAGTTCAGGAAATGTTAGAGACCAGCCTGAAACTTGATCCTTGCCATGATCAAAAGAATGAAAAGTGAACCACAAAGGAACTAGATTTATGATATGATTATTTGATGCTATTCAATAATATGGAGTTTTTAGTGGCTGAGCATGGTGGCACATGCCTTTAATCGCAGCACTCAGGAAGCAGAGGTTGGTGGATCTGAGTTCGAGGCCAGCCTGGTCTATAGAGTGAGTTTCAGGACAGCCAGAGCTACATAATAGAGAGACTCTGTCTCAAAAACAAACAAACAAACAAAAAAACAAAAACAAAAACAAAAACAAACAAACATACAAATAAATAATAATGCTTTTTCTTAATACCACCTAAAATCACCCTGTCTGGGGACATAAGAAGACCAAATCTCTATAAAGGAACAAGGGAAGTGACATAAACTAGGCCTGTTGTTGAGGTCTAAGTTTAGAAGTCCTCAACTGAGGAGAGACTGTGGCCTGATTGGCATTAGGTGGGGGAGGTGGACTGAAGAGACGAGAGCATGAATCTAGAGAAGCATGTGAAATAAGGCCCAGGGCAGGAGATGACGAAAGTCTGGACTCAAACCAGAGGTTAAACAACGACAGTCTTGCACATATAGACTTAATTTTTACGATGTGCTGACCTTCTCTAAGCACTGGCAGACAGTCACAAACAAGACCACCTGCTCTTTAAAAACCTTAAACTAAGGAAAGAGATACCGTCAATCAGTAGAAACAGTAGTAAATACTTTGGAGGAAAAGCAGGAGGTGCTGGGTGCAGTGGCACACGCCTTTAATCCCAGCACTGAGAGGTAGAAGCAGGCTGCTCTCTGTGAGTTCAAGGCCAGCTTGGTCTACATAGCAACTTCCAGGCCAGCAAAGGATACACAGTGAGATTCAGTCTCAAACCAAACAAAATAAAATAAGATAGCAGGTTATGACTGGGGCTGTAGCACAGTTGGTAGAGTTCTGGCCCAGAACACATGAGGCTCTAGGTTCTATTCCAGTACCATATAAACTGGACCTTATGGTGCTTGCCCTCAATTCCAGTACTCAGGCAGTAGAGGCAGGAGGATCAGAAGTTCAAGGTCATCTTGGCTACTAGGGACATAGGGAGTCTGAGGTCAGGCTGGGCAACATGAAAAAAAGAGAGAGGGGGAGAGAGAAACTTGGCAGGGACTGATATTCTAGATAATAGGGAAATTCTCAAAGAGGTGCCTTTTGACCAAGGACAGGAAGGAAGTAAAACTTTGTGACCCTCCATGGGAAAGCATTCCAAAATGAAGCCCAGCAGGTGCAAAGGCCTTGTTCTTAAGAGACAGCAAGGGGACCTGTATGGCTGGAAGAGAGCTGAGCAAGGCGGAGAATAGAAGGAACTCAGGAGAGGACTTTAGGGAGGGACTAGGGTCCCAGCTGACGGGGGGCCCTGGAGGCTTAGGTGGACTTGGAATTTTATTTTAAGACCTGTCAGAGCCCTTGGAGGGTTTTGTGGGGAGGATACCTTTGGCTAGTGTGTGAAGCTGTAAAGAAAGAAGGCCTGGGCAGATGAACATTAAGTAGACTGTGCGCTAACCCCCACAAGCAGTGGTGGTACTTAAGAGATAGAGTCCAGGCCTTTTGCCATTATTAAGAATGACTGCTGAGGCTGGGTGTGATGGCGCACGCCTTTAATCCCAGCACTCAGGAGGTAGAGGCAGGTGGATCTCTGTGAGTTCGAGGCCAACCTAGTCTACATAGCAAGTTCCGGACAGCTGGAACTACATCATAGAGAGACGCTGTCTGGAAACAAAACAAAACAAAACAAACAAACAAACAAATTACTGTTTATCATTGATCCCTGACTGTATATATGGCTCCGAGCTCAGTGCTTTCTCCTTCATCTCCTTTTGTCCCTGCAACAACTTTATTATTATATTATATATTATTATTATAGGTTCTCTATAATCCCCCATTTTGTGCATGAGGACAAGGAGGCTCGCAGAAGTAAAGCAATTCTGCAAAATCACACAGTTCCTGCTGTTGAAATAATCAAGACTACGAGTCAGATCTGACTGTGAGCTTCCTGAGTCAGTCAGTGCTCTAAATACATGTTTGGGGGGGTGGGGCGAATGGTTTTCAGGTGAGTTCACCGAGGAAGAGATTGAGTTCCTGGAAGCCAGGGGTCACCACGTGGAGAAGGTAGATGTCTTATCCTGGGTCCACGGCAGTCGGAGAACCAACAACTTCATCATCGCTGTGAAGGACCCTCGGAGCCCAGATGCAGCCGGAGCTACCATCCTGTAGAGCATTGGGGTGGGCGGGATCTCTGCTCCCCGCCTTTGCATGTTCCCAGAGTCCCTCTTTCTCCCAGGTTTGGTCTCAGGGGGACCCCATGGATGCCTCAGATCAGGGGCCAGAGGGGATGCTTAGCAAACCCTATCCCAGAGTAACTGGAAAATTCTCCAACTGGAGGCCTTTGGTGGTAATGGTGACGTCAGTGTCCATGACCAGGCAGGCAGGTCCTTGAGGAGTCAGATTGTCTGTCTGTCTCTTCTCCTCTCTCAGCCATGCTGCCCTTGAGCTTAGGGATGTGCTTGCAAACCCTTCTCAAGGGTCTCACAACCCCAACACCTTCAGACTGGTCTGACTTAGGCCTTGTCTTCCATCTCCCTTTTCCTATACCTGGCCCCATTTCTTAAGTGACTAGGATTTTTTTTAAATAGGCCATCATAGGGAGAGGTAATCCTCCCCTTTCCACCAGGTTGAGGCAGGGACCTTGCCTTTGAAGGTCCCCAGGCAGTCGGGTAGGGGTGGGGGTGGGTATCAGCTCAGGGGCTTCCATTTGCAAAGGGGAATTAAAGAAAGAATATTGCTTAACCGTGACTCTGGCTTGATCTCTGTCTAACTGATGTAATTGCTTTCTCATAGCTGTGATAGAACGCCTGACAAGTTGCAACTTAAGGGAGAAAAGACTTAACTTGGCTTGCAGTTTGAGGGGAACTAGTCCTTCAGGCAGGGACAGCATGACCGCAGAACAGCTCCTAGCTATGGCAGGGGAGCTTGCTCACACCTAGGTAGGTCAGGAAGTAGAGACAGCACTGGAATGAAGGGGTCAGTAATTACACCTCAAGCCTTATTCTCCAGAGACCCTCTTCCTCCAGCTAGGTCCTACCCCACCCCAGGGGTTCTTTAACCTCCAAAAAAACCGCCAAAGTGTAGCACAAATCTTAAAAGGTCTTATTAATAAAAACAAACCTGAAGCCAGCTATTAGGGTGAATGTTGGAAGATCAGAGAAGCAGAACAAGCCACAGCCACCTCACCTCGCCAATTCCTCAGCTGATCCTGTTTCCTTAGACTGGAAGCCTCTGAGTCCTCATCCAAATGGATCTCAGCTGAACTGTGCTGCTCAAAGCCTAAAAGCTTAATCAGCTCTAGTTCCTGGTCCTCACACCTTATATACCTTTCTGCCATCACTTCCTGGGATTAAAGGCGTGTGTCACCATGCCTGGCTGTTTCCAGTGTGGCTTTGAACTCACAGAGATCTGGATGGATCTCTTTGGAATGCTAGGATTAAAGGTGTGTGTGCCACCATTTTCTGGCCTCTATATTTGGTGGCTGTTCTGTTCTCTGACCCCAGATAAGTTTATTAGTGTTTACAATATATTGGGGAACACAATATCACCACATCAAAATATGACCTGCTGGGGACCAAGTGCTCAAACATGTGGGATAGAAGTGAGAGAGGAAACCTTGGCTCACCCTATCTCAGAGGCTCACCCTGTCTCAGAGGCTCACCCTGTCTCAGAGGCTCACCCTGTCTCAGAGGCTCACCCTGTCTCAGAGGCTCACCCTGTCTCAGAGGCTCACCCTGTCTCAGAGGCTCACCCTGTCTCAGAGGCTCACCCTGTCTCAGAGGCTCAACCTATCTCAGAAGCCTGTGACACCAGGACAACCTGAAATCAACTTTGTAGGGGTTGTGTTTCCAAAACTTGTACTAGTAAAATAATAATAATAATAATAATAATAATAATAACTTTTGTTGTAGATATCTATCAAGCATTTAATGTTAAGCACTTTATGGGAATAATCTTACCTAATCTTTGTCACAAACCTCATGAGTTAGGTATGAATACTATTATTACCTTATTGGTGAGGATATTGGCAAAATATCGTTTAAAGGACTTGTCCAAAGTTTCTTACCTATTAAAAAGAAGAACTTGGGTTCAGTCTCAGGATGTCTGACTCTACAACTTGTGTTCCAATTTCATAACTACTGGGTGAGCTATTTGCTGTGAACAACATTTCACATAACAGACAAGTATCTTTCATAGATAATGTCACTTGTACGTGCTGGTATTAGTTATCATCTATTGCTGTGACAAAACACTGTGGCCAAGACAACTTAAAAGAAAGAGTTTAACTGAGCGTATGGTTCCAGAGGGTTAGAGTCTAGGATGTTGGAGTGAGGGCATGCCCTCAGGTGGCTGGAGCAGCAGCTGAGACCACACATCTTGATTTGTAGATAGGAGACAGAGCACAAGGAATTGCTGGGAGATTTTTGAAACCTCAAAGCCGTTCCCAGTGATACAACTCCTCTAATAAGGACCACACCTAATTCTTCCCAAACAGCTCCACCAACTGGAGACTGTGAGCCCATGGGGCCGGTCGCATTCAAACCACCGCATGTGTGTCTTGTTATCTACTGTATTTCAGGCACTAGACTTCAGTCCTTATACTTTGGTTGTGAGCCCAACCTTTACTGGCTGAGCTGTCTCTCCAGCCCTAGACTTCAGTCCTAAACAAGACAAAGACTAATAAGATGAGAGATGCTGGGCAGTGGAAGTGGCTTAGTGGTAGAGCACTTCCCCAGCATGCACAAAGCTCTGGGTTCAATCTCCACCACCACAAAATATAAAACAAGCAAACAGGACCGAATGATACAGATAAGTTAAGATACAATAGCAACACAGCAAGCTCTATAGCATGACTCGTGTATGTTACCATGTATCAATTATTCAAATATCAATTATTTCAGAAATATATAATATAGTTTATCCTCCTAAAGGACTCACTTCCCAAGAATAGCACTGCCAATAACTTAGCACATGTTCCTCCAACTTCCTTTTTTCTGCACATTTATAGATATATTTAAAAAGTAAAAATGAGACAATATTTTCATACTTGCCACCTTTCCCCTTCCTCTGGCTGCTAGAAAGAACTCACAGCAGTGCTCTGCCATTGCCTCCTGAGAACTTGGATTATAGGCATGAGCCGCGCATCCAGCTAAGGTTCTTGACTATTAAAATTCTGATGATTTAGGAAATCTATTTTAATACTGTCCTACAACATAGGAGACTGAGACAGAAGGGTCATAACTTCAAGGCCAGCCTGGGCTACACGGCAAGTGTCTCTCTCTCAAAAGAGAGAGAGAGAGAGAGAGAGAGAGAAAGAGAGAGAGAGAGAGAGAGAGAGAGAAAGGAAAAAGGGAGAGCCCCCTTTGTTACTCAGTATGTGAAGTATGTGGAACACTAAATTTTATTCCATTAAGTTAGTTATGTGTCTACTCTGTCATGCATGGCCCAAGGCCCTGGAGACACTAGTAAAGACAAGATCAGTGCTCTCCAAGATCTTCTATTCCTAGTCACTTTCATCTTATTTAGACTGTACCGTCTTGTGATGACATAAGGAACATTGGAAAGTTTGCCTCATGTTAAGAATATAATTGGCTAACTATGAAATGAAATAAGAAACTTGGAACTGTGAAGAATGTCACACTATTCCCTGAGGCCTCAAATAACATAAAGTTAAAAGTACTTGCCTGTTAACTTTTGGTATTTTTCATACCAGTTTTTTTGTTCGTTTGTTTGTTTTGTTTTGTTTTGTTTTGAGACAGGGTCCCAGGCTGACCTCAAACTTACTGTGCAGTTGAGGACAACCTTGAACTTCTGTCTTTCAACCTCTGCCTCCCAAGTGCTTAGATTACAGTCATGTGCTACCACACCTTGTTTATGTGGTGCTGGAGACTAAATTTAGAATTTCATACATGCTAGGTAAGCACTCGTCCAACTGAGGTCAGCTATTTGAGGATCTCTAGCCCCTTGCTTAACTTTAGGGAGAGTTTTAAATGACCATTATTGTACTAATCGATTCTTACAAATCATCTTTTAATTCAGAGATATTTCCACAAGAGGAAGAAAATAATCTGGGCCAGTTACATCATTCCAAGATGCAAGAAGTCAATATGAACGGGAATGGGACCAAGGAGGTCGTTCTGCAGCAAAGCACTTGTTTAGTATGCATGAAATTCTAGGTTTGAGCCCCAGTACTGTAAAACGGTAACATTAAATGTGGATGGATAAAATAATCTGATCAAGGAATCTCATCAGACTGGATAGAAAAATAAGACCCAGCAGTTCAATGTCTATAAAAAAAAGAAGACATACTTCAGATTCAAAAACACAAAGTGGTCAAAAATAAAGAATGAGAAAAAATATCCCATGTAAATACACTAAAAAGATGTAGAGGCCTGGTGTGGTGGCACACACCTTTAATCCCAGCACTTGGCTCTCTTCCAGGCTCCACAGGTACTACATGCACATGGCAGACTACATATAGGCAAAACACCAATACACATAAAATGAACACAGACTCAAACAAAACAAACAAAAAAATAAAACAGCAAAACCATCACTCAAGAGGCAGAGGCAGGTGGATTTCTGTGAATTTGAGGCCAGCCTGGCCTTCATAGCAAGTTCCAAGACAGCCAGGGCAACACAGAGAAGCCAACTTTCAAAACAAAATAAACAAAAAACTTTTTACAAAGATGCATATCTCTTAAGCTATTCTACCCCTCAAATGGCGAGATAGACATTCCTCACAGCTCTTAGGAAGCAGAAGCAGGTGGATCCCTGTGAGCTGAAGGCCAGTCTAGACGCATAGTAAGTTCTAGGCCAGCTGGAGCTACACAGTGAGACACTGTCTGAAACAAAAACAATACACGACAAAACCAAAAATAGCCTTAAAGTGGAAACTCAGATGCAGTTGGCAGCAGCAGAACAGATAAATCGTAATATATTCACGTAGTAAAATGCCACCCAGCAACAAAACGGAATAAATTACAACTATATGCCACAATGTAGATGAATCTAGAAAATACAAGCACTGAGCAAAAGAAGCCAGATTCAGAGGCTTCATTCTGTGCGACTCCATTTACAGCATATAAAGCTGAACTCCTGTCAAGCCTAGTCTGTGGGGTGAGAAGTCAGAATACTGTTTACCCTAAGGGGAGTCCTAGTAATATCTAGAAGGTGACTTGACAGAGCTCTTATGGTGCTCATAATGCACATTCATGCTCGTTTTCTGTCTCCCCTCCCTCCCTCTCCCTTCCCCCTTCCTCCCTATCCTCTCTACTCCTCTTTCTAAATGTGTGTGTGCGTCTGTGTGCATGTGTGTGTGCCTGTGCATGTGTCCTTGTGTGTGTGTGTGTGTGTGTGTGTGTGCGTGCGTGCGTGCGTGCGTGCGCCTGCTCAGGTGCTATCATGCTCTGTGGAGGTCGGAGTTTGCAGAACTTGGTTCTTTCCTTCTACCCTATGGTCCCAGCGATGAAACTCGGGTCATCAGGCTTGGTAGCAAGCACCTTGACTTGCTGCCTCGTCTCCCTAGTCTTATTTTTTCTTATTTTTTCATATGGGTGTTGATTAGACACGTGCTGTACCATCAGATTTATGATTTGTACAACTTTTATGACTTTGTATTATTTGCTATTTGAAGTTTAAAAATTTCAGGGAACTGGAGAGATGGTTCAGGGGTTTAGATCACTGGCTGCTCTTGCAAAGGAACAGTGTGGATGCTGGGAACCAAATCCAGTAAAGTCTCATAACTATCTGTAATTCCAATTCCAAGGAATCTGATGCCCTCTTCTGGCCTCCTGGGACACTTCATGCATAAGGTCCAAATACATACATGCAGGGAAAACACTCATATACATGAAATAAACACATTTTTTTAGTTTTAAAATTTCAGAATATGCCGGGCGGTCATGGCACATGCCTTTAATCCCAGCACTTGGGAGGCAAAGCTAGGCGGATCTCTGTGAGCTCGAGGCCAGGCTGATCTACAGAGCGAGATCTAGGACAGGCACCAAAACTACACAGAGAAACCCTGTCTCAAAAAATACCAAAAAAAATTTTTTTTCAGCATATTTAAAAATACAGATCTTTGAATTCTAAGATTAACTACCTTCAAGGAGGTCACTTCTTGATGCTGTTCATTTATTAATCATGTAGTTATCACTCTATTTCTTCTATTTTTAATTCTTTCTTCTACTGTTTGCCCACATTAAGCATTTATAGTATAAATTTTATACAAAGTAATGCTTCCCTTAAAGAGGTGTGCCTCTGGCTGTGTATCAAGGCACTTTACTGCCACCTACTGGTCAATGAATTGCCTATCAATGAATTAACACAGCACGTTTGTCCAGTGAATGGCGCCCGCCCACTTAGATGTGATGTGCCCCTATAGGGCACTACTCACCCAACTAAACGAACCAGCCTTGTTATTTTGCCATTTTGTGATAAGCTCTGAAAACAGTGAGATGTAGCTGCTCCAACTCCATTTTTTTTTTCCACACAAGATGTAGATCCTCCTGCCTCTGCCTCCTAAATACTGGGATCAAAGGCATGAGCCACTATGCTTGGCCAAACTTGTTTTTAATCTGATGCTACAGTACTGGTTTTGTCTGACTTTATTTGTTTGTCTACTTTCTGATAAAAATAATTTTATTGAAAAAATTTTCAAAAAAATTCATACAATATATTCTGATCATGCCTCTCCCTTCTCCCAACTCCTACCAGATCCTCTTCACTTCCCACCCATCACCATACACTTTCTATCTCTGTTAAAAAAAACAAACAAAAAAGAAACTCACACACACACACAAAAACAACCCATAAATGAGAAACCAAAATATACAAACAAAAGGCCAATAAAATAAACAAAAAAAAAGCTCGAACAAAGCCATATGAAACACAAACTCTACAAAAATACTATTTAGTTTATGCTGTATTGGTCATCTACTCCTGGGATGGAGCCTACTGTGAACTGTGGTTAATATACCCAGTGAGATTCCATTTTAGAAGACTAATTTTTCCTACCGATGCAGAGAGCTCCTTGGTTAGGGGTAGGAGCCCGTGTCCAGTTCCCGCTGCCATCCTGAGAGCCCATCCAGCTTGAGTCTGTGCTGGCCCTGCCTGTGCTGCCCAGTTTCTGTGAGGTTATATGTGCACTAGTCCTATTGTATCTGGAGGAAAGACACCGCTTCTTTGGAGTCATCTATCACCTCTGGATCTTACCATCTTTCCACCTCCTCTTTGGCATAGGTCCCTGATCTCTATGGGGAGGGTTTGGTGGAGACATGCCATTTAGTACTGAGTGCTCCAGTATCTCTCACTCTCTGTAAATTGTCAAGTTGTGGGTCTGTGTTCCCATCTACGGCAAGCTTCTCTTAGGATGGCTGAGCGAGGCACTGATCTATGGGTAGAGAAGAATGTCATTAGGAGTCGCTTTTAAAGATATATTTATTCATGTGTTTTATGTAATTTGCATGTATGCCTGCATGGCAGAAGAGAGCATCAGAGAGAAGAGGGGATCAGATCCCATTATAGACGGCTGTGAGCCACCATGTGGTGCTGGGAATTGAACTCAGAACCTCTGGGAGAGCAGCCAGTGCTCTTAACCGCTGAGCCATCTCTCCAGCCCCACATTAAGAGTCATTTTGTTGTTATGCTCCTTTGGCACGACACCAATGTTTGGTTTTCCCTTAGGTCTGTGGCCTATCCAGTCAGGTTCTTGACCATCCAAGTGTCAGGCATGGCTTCCATGTCATGGAGTCAGCCTCAAATCCACGCAGAGAGTGGTTAATTACTCCCACATTGTTTGTACCACTGTTGTCCCAGCACACATTCCAGGCAGGTAACCACTGAAGGTATATAGCTGGGTTGGTGATCGCCTTTCTCCCCTGTATCCTGCAGAGTACTTCCCAGTACCATAAATGCTAGTCCATAGGGGTGAAGCTTCTAGTTAGGCACCAGTTCAACTTCTCCATGTTTGATATTCATTAACAATCTCATCACTGCAAATCTTAAGTCCATTTGACACATATAGGAAAGTAGGAACTCAATGCATGCTAGTCAAACCATTTATCAAAGAGAAGTTGATTTGCCTTTTCTTTTTTCAGGTTTTTATTTTTGTTTTAATTATGTGCATCTAAGGTGTGAGGGTGTGCACATGAGCCTGTGAAAGCCAGAGGCTTTGTTACAGACAGCTGTGGGTCACCTGACATGAGTACTAAGAGATGAACATGGGTCCATGCAAGAACAGTCATGCTCTTTTAAATCTAGAAATCCTCGGAGTCTATTTTATGAGCAAAGGAATTTATTAGGGAGTAACTCACTCCAGCACGGGTATTTATCATAGGGTTCGGGAAAGCCGAGCTATGTCCCACACTGATTTTCTTCCTGGTCCAAGATCTTCCTGGTCAGTCCCAGCATCCAAACTATAAGAGAGAGAAGAGAGCCCCAAGTTTACATGCATCCGTGTCCCCCTAAGCGACCACACCCCAGGGGCAGGTACTTCAAGGTCAGAGGCAGGTGGAGCAGTTACCTGCTGCCTCACTAGGGGTGATGCTTCAAGGTCGTAGCTAGAGCAGCTACCCACTACACTCTTTTGTTTGTTTTGTTTTGTTTTGTTTTTCAAAACAGGGTTTCTTTATGTAATCCTGGCTGGAACTCACTCTGTAGACCAGACTAGCCTTGAACTCAAAGATCCATCTACCTCTGCAGGAATTAAAGGCATGTGCCACCACCACCCAGTGACAGTCATGCTCTTAATCACCGATCCATATCTCTAGTTCCATGATTTGCTTTTTCTTTGTCCCGAGTCATAATCCAGAATAATCCTGGATGTTATAGGATCATTCTTCTTGTTTAAAATGTTCTGTGAAACAGCCTCTTTCAAAGCCTCAGCTAATTTGTTGCTTGTTAGCGATAGCATTTGTGTCAAGCATACTTTTGAACATTTATACATATTGAACAATTTAAATCTGTCGATAACCTTAAGAACCTTGGATATCTGCATCTTACAGATGAAGCAACCGAAATATTGAAAAGTTAATTAGCTTCCTGAGGAAGCTTACAGTCTATTAGGGACACCAAACAAAAGCCACACCTCGCTATGCAAGCATGAGGACCTGAACCTGGATGGCAGGCACTTGTAATTCTGGCACCAGGGAGGCGGAGACAAATGGATCCCTGGGGCTCATTGGCCAACTGACCTAGTTAAATCAGCGAGCTCCAGTTTCAACGAGAGGCCTCCCCTGAATAAGGTCAACAGGGCTGGCAAGATGGGTAAAAGCACTTGTCTCACAAGGCTGACAACCTGAGTTGGATCCCTGGAACCCAAGGTGTAAGGAAGCGATGGAAAGGACTTTGGAAAGTTGTCCTCTGGCTTCTACTTGTGCACTCTGGCATGCATGCACCCACACTCTCAGATGTAACACACAAGGTAGACAGCGCTTGAGAGGACGCCCTTCCTCAACCTCTAGCCTCCACATACATGCACACGTGTACACACACATACACCATACACAAATAAGATAAAAGAACATACTCTGGGCACTGTAGGACACATCACTTATCTCCTCTTGGTTCCAGTTTTCTCACCCGTGCAGGAGGGGGATCTGCCCAACACCACACAGCTAATAAGCAGCAGAGCTAGACTCTGCCTTGGGTGCTTTGGCTTCAGTTCCGACCCTGTAGCCATCCTCCTGGATAATCACCATCCAACTCAAGGCCTGCTTTTGTTCTTATGCTGCCTTCCTATGGACAAGAAGTATTTATATGGCCTATAATCCTGTTACCCACACAGATCTTCTCCATTCCCTGCATCCTTGGGCACCCTTGAAAACCTATGAACTTTAGTTTAAGGAGACGGACAACAAAATAAAAATGAGATGATCAAAACCGGGCATGGTGACTCATGCCTGGAATCCCTCTACTCACTAGGTAGATGCAAGAGGTTCAGAAGTTCAAGGTCATCCTCAGCTACATAGCAAGTTTGAGGCTAGCCTGAGCTACATGAGACTCTCAAAACAAAAACAAAAACCTAGGGGCTGGTGAGATGGATCAGCAGATAAAGTCACCCGCCACCAAGCCTGGTCTAGTTTGTTCTCTAGACCCACATGGTGGAAGGAAAGAACCAATTCTACAAAGTTGTCCTCTGATCTACACACACACACACTTTTGCACAAGCATGACCACACACATGGAGACATACATACATGCAAAATAATTTTTTAAATATTTGTTTTTATGTGCATTGGTATTTTGCCTGTGTGAGTATGTCAGATTCCCTGGAATTGCAGTTACAGACAGTTGTGAGTCACCATCTGGGTGCTGGGAATTGAACCTGGGTCCTCTGGAAGAGCAGTCAGTTTTCTTAATCGCTGAGCCATGACTCTAGCCCTGCAAAATAGAATTTTTAAAGTGTAGTTTTAAAATGTAATTAAGAGGCTTTTGTTGTTGTTGTTGTTTGTTTGTTTTTATGGACGGCTGGAAAGATGCTCAGCAGCTAGGAATGAGCATTGTTCTTCAGAGGCCCATAACTACAACTTCAATGCCCACTTTTGGCCTCCGTGGGCACTGCACTCCCCCCCCATATACATATAATTGAAATAATAACAATACAATGCTGTGGGATGTTCTGTATGTCAAATATGTTGCTCTGATTGGTTAGTAAATAAAACACTGATTGGCCAGTAGCCAGGCAGGAAGGATAGGCGGGACAAGCAGAGAAGAGAATTCTGGGAAGTGGAAGGCTGAGTCAGAGAGACACTGCCAACCGCCATCAGGACAAGCAGCATGTGAAGATGCTGGTAAGCCTCGAGCCATGTGGCAAGGTATAGATTTATAGAAATGGATCAATTTAAGATATAAGAACAGTTAGCAAGAAGCCTGCCACGGCCACACAGTTTGTATGCAATATAAGTCTCTGTGTTTACTTGGTTGGGTCTGAGCGGCTGTGGGACTGGCAGGTGAGAGAGATTTGTCCTGACTCTGGGCCAGGCAGGAAAACTCTAGCTACAATACAACAATAAATAGTGAGTTGGTGCCAGGCATGGTAGTGAACACCTTTTATTCCAGCACTTGGGAGGCAGAGACAGGCAGAATTCTGTGGATTCCAGGCCAGCCAGGGCTATACAGTGTGACCCTGTCTTAGAAGTGGGGGCTGATAGTTCAGATTCTCTCTCTCTCTCTCTCTCTCTCTCTCTCTCTCTCTCTCTCTCTCTCTGTCTCTCTCTGTCTCTCTCTCTCTCTCTCTCTCTGTCTCTCTGTCTGTCTGTCTCTCTCTCTCTCTCTCTCTCTCTCTCTCTCTCTCTCTCTCTCGCTCTGTGTGTGTGTGTGTGTGTGTGTGTGTGTGTATGTGAAATATACCATTTTAACCACTCTAAGTGTACAGCTTAGTGGCATTAAGCATATTTACAGTGTCATGAAATCCCCCCTATCATCTACCTCTACCCTACCACCCACATCATCATCCTTCAGTAACTGAAGCCCTGTATTCATGAAAGGCTTCTAGATTCCCACTTCCTCTCATTTCTTGGAACTACTAATCTACTTTCTGTCTTTATGAATTGACTGTGCCACCTCACATAAGAGGAGTCATACAATATTTGTTCTTTTATGCTTATTTCACTTAGTATAATGTCAAGGTTCAGCTATATTGTGGCATGTGTCAAAATTTCTTTTTTCTTTTCTTTTTGGTGCTGGGAATTGAATTGAGGGCTTTGTTCATGTCAAGCACACGTTATCCTTCCAGCTCCTTCTTTTTCAAGGCTGAATAATGTTCCACACTATAAGCCACATTCTGTTCATCCTTCATCTGCTGATGGACACGTGAAGTGCTCCCACTCTGGGTTGTCATGAGCAACTGTGAGCATAGGTATACAGAGATGCTTTCAAGCCCACTGATTTACTTCTTTTGGAGAAATACCTTAACTTGGGTGGAAGTGCTGACTCACGTAGTAATCCCATGTTTAACTTTTTGAGCAACTGTCAGGCTGTTTTCCACAGTTACAGTCCCACTGGTGATACATAGGGTCCCGAGTCCTCCATTCTTTGCCCATAGCTGTTATTTCCTGCCCCGTTCGTTCCCTGCTGCCCTTTTGAGACAGTGTCTCACGTAGCCCAGGCTGACTTCAAACTTCTGATTCTTCTGCCTCCACCTCCCGAGTGCTGGGATTACAGGTTTGCTGTGCTGGGGACCAATCCCAGAGCTTCCTTCATGAATCCTAGGCAAGCACTCTACCAATATAGTGAGCTATATCCCCAGCCACAGTTTCTCAGTGTGATTGTGGCTGTGCACAAGTGCACTCGTGTATGCGTGTGTGTGTGTGTGTGTGTGTGTGTGTGTGTGTGTGTGTTGTGTAGATTAGAAGCTGAGTTTCTTCCTTTATCACTTTTTTTTTTTAAGACAGTTTCTTACTGAACCTGGAACCCACTCTGCAAAACAAGACATGAAGCCCAGGGAGGCCTTTCTGCCTCCCCAGCACTAGGATTGCAGGTGCAGACCATCACTCTGGGCTTTTTACATGGGTGCTGGAAAGTTAAACCAGTCCTATGCTTGCACTTTCCATGAGCTGTTTACCCAGATCCTTCATTGTGATTCTGATTTGCATTTTACTGGTCACTCCTAAAGTTAAAATGTTTTCTTGTGCTTATTTGCCATTTGCATATTGTCTTTGGAGATATGTCTATATTCAAGTCTTTCACCCAGTTTTCAAGCTGAAAAATGAGATTCTTATTATTGAGTTTCTGGACCCTTTCAGAGTTTTCACACCTCTGAAGTTTTTGTGGAGCTGGTAGATGTGTGAATGATGTCATTTCTAACTGCTGGTGGCTGGTTGTTGTCAGAACCCCATCACTGCAGGATGATGTCATCAATCACTTTTCATTCCAGCATTCACATCCACTGTACCATAAACCAAAGGGATCCGTTTGCTGTGTCACATTTTTAGGCTAACACAAAAGAGTACATGTTATATATTCTGTGTATAAGAAGTTCAGAAATTGACAAGATAAGTTTATGATGTTAGAAATTAGGATAAGCCGGGCGGTGGTGGCGGCGCACGCCTTTAATCCCAGCACTCGGGAGGCAGAGCCAGGCGGATCTCTGTGAGTTCGAGGCCAGCCTGGTCTCCAAAGCGAGTTCCAGGAAAGGCGCAAAGCTACACAGAGAAACCCTGTCTCAAAAAACAAAAAAAAAAACAAAAAAACAAAAAAAAAAGAAAGAAATTAGGATAATTCTCACCTCAAATGGGAGGAATAGTCACTGGAAGGGAACTTCCTTGGTTAACTGATTTGCAACTTGATCTGAGTGGTGGTACCACAAGAACGTAAATAAAAGACTTATTAGGTGCACCAGAGATATAGCTTAGTGGGAGAGCATTTGTTTAGCATGTGCAAGGTCCTGAGTTCAAGTTCCCAGCACCACAAAAAAATTAGGTTCCTGTATAAGATTTTTTTATTTTATTATATATAAATTATACCTTTTTATAAGATGAAAAATGAGAGCATATATTAATCCAGCCACCATGGAAATTAGTGTGACTGTTCCTAAAACAATTAATAAAAGGCCTACCATATGATACCGCTATACTATTCTTATGTAAATATACCTAAAAGAGTCAAGGTTAATATGTGACAGAGATGCCCAAACACTCGTGTTCACTGTGGTATTATTCACAATGGCCAAGCTATGTAATCAGCCTAGAATCCCATCAATGGATAAAGATATTGTTGTACATACATAATTAAATATTATTTAGCCATAAAAAGAATGAAATCAGTTGTATATAGAAGTGCACTTTTATTTATTTATTTATTTATTTATTTTTGGTTTTTTCGAGACAGGGTTTCTCTGTGTAGCTTTGCGTCTTTCCTGGAACTCGCTTGGTAGCCCAGGCTGGCCTTGAACTCACAGAGATCCGCCTGGCTCTGCCCTCCCCCACCAATGCTGGGATTAAAGGCGTGCGCCACCACTGCCGGACTAGAAGTGTACTTTTAATCCCAGTACTTGAGAGGCAGAGGCAGCCAGATCTCTCTGAGTTTGGGGTTAGTAAGTCCTAGGCCAGCCAGGGATATATAAATGTCCTGTTTCAAAAAATAAAAATAGGGAATTGGAGACACAACACAGAGTTAAAAGCACTAGCTCCTCCTTCAGAAGACCTGAGTTCAACTGCTCTAGGGAATTTGAAGGCCTCTAGATTCTTTGGGCACCACCCCCCCCAGACAGGCACATGCACCCTCTCCCTAGACACATGAATGAAAGTTAAAGTGAATTAAAAATAAAAATAAAATCATGTCATTTGGTGGAAAATGCTTGCAACCAGAGATCATTATGTTAAGCAAAATAAGCCATACTCAGAACAGACAAATATTGCATGTTTCTCTCACATGTGGAATTTAGATGTTTTGAGGAAGGGACCAGGGGGAGGAAGGAGGATGTACAGAAGAGCACATCATGGAGTAAATAGGATCCAAGTATAACATACATGAATATGAAAATGTCATAATGAAACCTATTGTGTTGTATGACAGTTAATATACCATAATAAAAAGTTATTTTAAAAAAGAAAAGGCTTGGGAAGTGATTGTACATGCTTTTTTTTTTTTTTTTTTTTTTTTTTTTTTTTTTTTTTTTTTGGTTTTTCGAGACAGGGTTTCTCTGTGTAGCTTTGCGCCTCTCCTGGAACTCACTTGGTAGCCCAGGCTGGCCTCGAACTCACAGAGATCCGCCTGGCTCTGCCTCCCGAGTGCTGGGATTAAAGGCGTGCGCCACCACCGCCCGGCTGTACATGCTTTTTAATCCCGGCACTCAGGTGGCAGAGGCAGGTAGATCTCTGAGTTCAAGGCCAGACAGGGCTACATGGAGACCTTCGTGGCTCACCCTTGGTCCTCCATATTTTTAAGATCATTAGCCTGGAACATAGAACGGCACATAGGATCCACATACTCACTTAATATCTACTCTCTATCAGACACTGTGCTACTTACAGAGGACACAGCAGCCAGCTTAATGAGTCCAGCCGAGTGGCAAGGATAATAAACAATCCAGTTCACTCAGTTGGTAAGTCCATGCTGCCAAGAGAACCTGTGCAAGGAGAGATCATATCCGTGAGGTAGCCATGTTTGACTTGGGACGTGTAGGTTCTCTGTGTGGGAGAGAATCCCAGGCAGTGGGATCAGCATGTACAGGGAGCCAGAGAGAAGGAAAGAGGACCCGAAATAAGCCTGGTGACGCAGTGACCGCACCAGGGAGAGATTCGTTTGTCCTTTAGCTTAAGAGCAGTGAAGAGACATCAACTGGATTTAAAATTTTTTATTATGTTCAAAAAATGGCTGCATGGCATTCAACGGTTTAGTTCCCAGCACCCACATGGTGGCTTACAAACATCTCTAACTGCAGTTCCAAGGGATCCAATGCCCTCTTCTGGCCTCCACAGGCACCAGGTATGCACATGGTACACACACATACACGCAGGCAAAATACTCATATGCATTAATAAGACATTTAAAAAATTTAATGTGTGTGTATGCATGTACACATGGGTGTAGACATACACATGCTCAGAGGCCAGAAGACAACTTGTGGGAGTCATTTCTCTCCTTCCATCATGTGGGTTTCTGAGGGAACTCAGGTTGTCAGGCTTGGTAAGCAAGTGCATTTACCCACTAATCCATCTTGCCTGCCTGAGTTTTTTAATTTTAAAAAATGATTTTAGGGACCAGAGAGGGGACTCAGTAGTTAAGAGCACTCACCACTCTTCCAGAGGACCCGGGGAGTCCCAGCACCCACGTGACAGCTTACAACTCTGTAACTCCAGTTCCAGGGGATCTGACACTTCTGATCTCCACAGGTACCAGGCACACGTGTGTGGTGCACATACATACACGTGTGATGAACATACGTACAAATGTGCTACATACACGCAGGCAATACACTCACACACATAAAAATAAATCCTTAAATAATTATTAATAGGTTTCATTACGAGGTTTTAATACATGCATATCACGTTTATATTCACCCTGCCTCAACTTTACTCCCCCATGCCCTTTCTCCACTGGAATAGTTCTCACTCTGCTGCTTCCATCACACACACACACACACACACCCCTAGATTCTGTTGAATCATTTTTGTAAGAGTGGCACGCTCAGATTTCTGACTGAGTGAGGCAAGAGGGGCACGCTGGCTGGCGGTGGTGGTGAGCGTGGCTCCTGCACACAGGACACAGTGCGTGTTCAATAAATATCTGTGAAAAGAAAGAGTTCCAGACTCCCTCTCTTAAAAAGACACAATACAACCGAGTTGCTAAGAATCCACCGGCCCCAACAGGCCCTTACAGGGGAAGAAGCTGAGATACGGAGGGGTAAAGAAAATCATGAATCTAAGGCGTGAGAACTGATTTAAGTGACTCCAGACTCAGCCCAGGGCTAGGAACGCTTCCCTACTTTGGGAAGCGAGGAAGCCAGAGACCCGCCTACACTTGCTCACTCAACAATTCTATTTTGTGAGCACCCACTGAGTGTGCTAGGGTGGTGGGACGAAGTTGGAGAACACTGACCGGAGAATGATCAAGGTTATCCTTATAGCCACTGTTATTAGACACTACGCTAATAATGGCATTATTAGATGCCATGTCAAGCGCTTTCCAAGCCTTTCCCTCATTTCCTCTGCGCAAGGAAATACTGCTATCCCCATAGCTGGGATGAGCAAACTGAGGCGTGGAGCGTTAGCCAGCATACACAGCCATGCGCTGGGACAGCGCTGAACATCTAACCAGACCGAGATCGGACCCAGCACCGGAGCTCGCAAGCTCGCACGCTCGTACGCTAGCTCTTTAGCTCGCGCGCTCCACCTTGCGCGCCAGGGGACGCCCGGTCACGTGGACAGGGCCCCGCCCCTCGGGCCCGCCCCGCCCCCGCCGCGCTCCCTCCCTCTCTCCTTCCCTCCCCCTCCCTCCCCGGCCCGGTCCGGCCCATCCCCCCCCTCCCCACCGGTTCCCTGAGGCCCTGCCGGGTCGGGCTGCGGGCGGCCGGGCGCCGACGGCCGGACAGACGGGCGCACGCGAGGACGGGTGGACGGACGCGCCGAGGGCGCCGGGCACGCACGGCCCGGGCCGGCGCTGCGAGGCCCGCCCGGGAGGGCCGGGGCCGCGCTCAGGTGAGGCGACGGCGACGCTGGCCCGTAAGGGGTGGGCCTGCTGAGCGTCCCGGGCCGGGCCCGGCTAGCTCCGTGGGGAGGAGGCGCCGCCCGGGCCTGGCGCGCGAAGATGGCGCCGGGCGGCCGTGCAGCTCGGCCCGAGTGCGGCCCGGGCCCGCAGCCGCCCCACCCGCCGCCGCGCTCGTGTCCCCGTCGCCATGTTGGGGAGCGGGCCCGGGGCCTGCGGGCGGGGCGCGGGCGGGAGCGGCGGGGCGGCGGTGGGGAGGGTGCGGGGTCGGGGGCTCTGCGGGAGTGCAGGGCGGCCGGGGGTTGCGCGGGGTGGCGCTGCGGCCCTGGAGCCGGTTACCGGCGGGGCGTGAGGTCGGGGCGGGGGGCGCGGAGAAAAAGACCCCCCGGAGCGAACGGGACCGGCGTTGGGGTTGGTGGGCTGAGGGGGTGGCGGGCCGTGGAGTTGGGTTAGGCCGTGCGCAGGGTTCCGAGCCCCGGAGTAGCACCCGGGGGTAGGAGAGGCGGCTTGGGGGCTAAGTCCCGGCTGTCAGGGCTGGAGTAGTTTTTGCATGCACAGGAGGCGATTGCTTAGAAATGGGGGTTGCGAACGCGGGTATCCGAGTGGGGGGTACTGACGCGGGAATCAGACTGGAAAGGTCCTGGCGCTGAATGGCCAGTCGTTATGACTCCCAAGGGTCTCAGGACCTAGGGGCCCCGAGGAGCCTCTAGTCCTGTTGGAGGCAGCAACAGGGAAAGGGAAAAGCTTGATGAGGAAAGAAAGGGTGGCCGGGGTTGGATGTAGGAGCTGGACAGCAGAAGGTACAGAGTGGAACTGGTTAGGAATGGAGAGAACCTCCATCAACTCAAGTAGTTGTCTTTAAAAGGAGGGACCCGGCTGTTTGGGGGCGGTGACCCAAAGTGTGTTTCCTGGAAGGGGACAGCCGCTACTTAAAGAGCAGGGTCACCTGGGGAGGTCATCTGAAAGGTCTTGTTGAAACTAGTTAGAAGGGTGAAGAACGAGTCTGTAAAAACTACGGTGGCTTTTTAAAGATCATGTCATGGTTCCAGATCAAGTTATGACTTTAGCCTGAGACATAGAAAGATCGTTGATTTCCCAAGATAGTACGAGTTGGTGACAGGGGCTCCTGGATATGGCCTACTGCTTCCTCATTCAACACATTAAAGGGGTTTGCTAGGTCAGACAGCACCATATACTAGAGCGTCAATAATTTTTGTTTGAACAAGTTTGTCAGTACAGAGGCTGAGTGGGATATAAAAAAAAAAGTATAGATAATCAGTTATTAGATATTTTCTAGATCTCCATTGGTACCAAAAAAAAAAAAAAAGCATTAAGAAAAAAACGTTTCTAGAGTTTAAAAAAATGCTCCCCTTTTAGGTGTTTATTGCACAGCAAAAGAACACAAAGAAACCTGAAAGGAAAAAAGAGTGATGATAGAGACGAAGGGTCCCTATCATGTCACTTTAATTGAAGTTCTGTTATAATAGGGAATTCCGAGTTCAAATGGACTATGAGATAAATCAGCCAGTGATATATAGTTGATTTTTAATGTCCGAGTTTTGCATCTACAGCTTCAACCAATCAAGGATTGGAAACATTCATTTTAAAAAATTGTATTGTGCTAAACATACAGGTTTTTTCTTGTCACTATTATTTTTTCTTATTATTATTCCCTAAACTAGACAGCTTAACATCTGTTTACATGACATTTACATTATATTGGGTATTATAGGTATAGGGGATATGCAAGTACTATACCACTTTATTTAATGATTTTGATATCCTAGGAGGTCCTGAGAATCCATTGTCCATGGATATACCAAGGAAAGACAGACAATACAGGACATAATTTAAAGAAACGAAACAAACAAACCTTAGAAACTAGGCATGGTAGCTCACATCTATAATCTCAGCACACAGGAGGCTTGAGGCAGGAGAGCTTCAAAATTGAATCCAGCCAGGGCTATACAGTAAAAGCCCTGTCTCAAGAGGAAAAAAAAAAAAAAGACTTTCAGGGGTTGGCATTGTAGTTAGATAGTAGAGTATCTGCCTAGGATGTAACATAAGGTGCTTAGTTTTATCCCCAGCACAAAAGGAATGGGGAGGGACTTTTAATTAAAAGAATTTGTAAGGATTTTCAACACCACATGTATATTCATGTATGTTTTCTGAGTCTTTCTACTGCAGAGAGGTGGATCTTATGTGTGCCATGGCCCTTGTAGCATGGATCTCTCAAAATAATATTTTTAATTGTATAAAATAAACTACATTGATTACAAAGAAAACCAATTACATTAAAATAGTTGCTAAGTATAAAAATTGTTTATGCTGATGTATCTGTATACTTACCTATTTGGGAATGTGGTGTTAGGGATTGAACTCAGGGCCTTGCTCAAGCTAGATAAACACTATAACACTGAACTATCCCCTTTGCACTGTGTGCGTGTGTGCATGTGCAGTCCTTAATCGAGTATGTGTATATGCATGTGGAGACCAGAGGTTGAGTTTGGGTGTCTTTCTTGATTGCTTCTCTACCCTATTATTTTTTTACCTTGACATTTTATTCTCTGTTCTTTGGTTATTTGTGTATGTGTGTGAGTGTGGGGCCATGTGTGTGGAAATCTGAGGACTTGTGGGGATCACTTCTCTTTTTCCACTTATGTGACAGCAGTGCCTTTACCCCCTGAGCCATTTTACCATCCCAACCATTTTATTTTTTGAGACAGGGCCTTCCACAAACCTGGAGCTTATTGATTGAGCTAGACTGACTAGCCAAGGAGCTTCAGGATCTGCCAGTCTTTACCCTCCAGCAGTGGGGTTACAGATGTGCACCGAACCTACCTTTATGTAAGGACTAGGGTTCCGAACTCAGGTCTGTATGCCCCTGTGGACAAGCACTTTGCCACCTGAGCCATCCTCCAAGCCTTGTATATACTCCGTTACCAGCCCAAGTGATGGATCTGATAACTTTAATTTCAAAGACATGTACCTTGAATAAGGTGGAGCACAGTGTATGTGCAAGTATGGTCAGAGACAAGATGAGGAAGGTTGAAGGTTATTAAAGACTTGACTGAGGAGTTTAGCCTGAGTCCTCCTCAGGTGAGGAGACAAGACTTTCAAAAGGAGGAATATACGATATAAGGTTTACTTTTTAAAAGATGAATGGATGTTCTCTGTGTGTGTGTGCACACGTGTGCTCATACGTATAGAACCCAGAGTTCAATCTCCATTATCATTTCTCAGACACTGTTTAACTTGGCATACATCTATATCTGTCATCCACCCACCCACCCACACACCTGTCTGTCCGTCTGTCCGTCCATCCATCAGCTGGGTCTCTTGATGGCCTGGAATTTGCCAAGTAGGGTTGGCTAGCTGCCTAGCAAACCTCAGGATTCTGCCTGTCACTGCCTCTTCAGCACTGGGATTGAAAGTATGTGCCACTGTGCCTGTTTTCTTGTTGCTTGTTTGTTTTATTTTGTTTTAATTGATTCCTGGGATGGAGCTTAGGTCCTCATGCCTGGAAGACAAGAACTTTAAGGACTAAGCTAGTTTCCCAGCACAATAGATGTTCTTTCGAGTTATTGAGGATAGACTGAAGAGAAAGTAAAGAAATAATGACCTAAATTAAGGTTCAGAGAGTGGACATTGAGCAGAGTTAGACATTCCAGGTGTTGATAACTGATACTGTGAGTGATAAGGGAATATTTTTAAACTTTAGTTTGGATGATGATTGTCAAAAAACATTTTTTTCAGTGAAATAAAGATGAATGAAAAATTGTCACAGATAATAAGTTAGAAAGTTTTTTGTTGTTGTTTGTTTTTGTTTTTTACCATTTCAAAGCTGTTAAGTATAGTATAGTTTTTGCTTAGAAAAATTCGAGGTGTCAGCTGACGTAAAAAGTAGGATAAGATACAGAAAGTATTCCTAGAGTGTAGGAATTACAGCTTCCTACATTAAGATTCACCAACTAGATCGTAGGTCAGATCTTGTCAACCACCTGTTTTGTAAAGAATGTTTCATTGGAGTACAACCACACTCATTTATGTAGCGTCTATGGCTCTGAGTGTTCCAGAATTGAGCAGTCGGGACAGAGAATTTATATCAGCTCACACAGTTGAAAATACCCTTTTACAAATGTTTGTTAACCCTTGATTTACTTTTGATGTGTTAGATGTTCAACTTCTACTTTGCCATCCAGTTTCTATACTGTGGAGAATTGCCATCTTGCTTTTGTTTTTCTGGCTGGATTCCTCTCCCTGCTCAGTGTACCTGTACATGACATAGACCCCTGAATATTTTTTATTGTTCAGTGATAGCAGCAAATTGACTGTTCAGGAGTCTGCTGAGTGGGTTACTGTGATAGTGTTAGGTTTACACAATTTACACCCAGCTGGGGCTTTTCCTGTTAGATTATATATTTTCCTATTGTATTATTTTTTAAGTGTTCCTTTACATATTCTAATTATTAACCATTGTATAAATGCATTATAGATGTCATTTCCCAGTTTGTTATATATTTTAAAACTCTGAAAGTTGAAAATTCATAGCTGAATGACAGAATTTGCCTGGCATGCTCAGTGTCTTGGACTTGAACCTTAGCGATGAAAAAAAAAAAAAAGTGGGAGGGTGCTGGAGGGGTGGCTCAGTGGTTAAGAGCGCTCAGTGCACTTATACATGACCCAGGTTCAGTTTCCCACGCCTACTTTGCAATTTGCAGCAGTCTAATTTCAGGGGATCCAATGCCCTCTTCTGGTCTCCATGGATACTGCATACATGTGGTACACATACATTCATTTAGGCAAAGCGCTCATACACATAAAATATAAGTATTTAAATAAATAAGTTAAAATAAATCTGTTTAAGGTTGCTAAAAGTTTGGAATTTTACTGTCAATTTTATCAATCTTTTCCTCCCCCAAGATTTTTTTTTTTTTTTTTTTGGTTTTTCGAGACAGGGTTTCTCTGTGTAGCTTTGCGCCTTTCCTGGGACTCACTTGGTAGCCCAGGCTGGCCTCGAACTCACAGAGATCCGCCTGGCTCTGCCTCCCGAGTGCTGGGATTAAAGGCGTGCGCCACCACCGCCCGGCATCCTCCCCCAAGATTTTTAAGTTACTGTGTACATTATCTTCTAGAATTTCAACTGTTTTGCCTTTAATTTTTAGATCTCTGATCCACTTTGTGTGTGGGATGAGGATAGGTGCAGTTTCATTATTTCATCTATGTATAATCAGTGATCTCAATACCAAATACTGAATAGCACTTGCTTTCAAATTGTAAGCTTTTTGGTGGAATCTGAGGTCCTAATTTCAGCTTTGCTGTTTACTAATTGCATGACCTGGAACAGATTTATATAACGTTTGTGCCTTAACTTTTTCATCTTTAAAATTAATAGTACTTACTTAGTAGAGTTGTCAAAAGGGTTATATTAATTCCTGTAACATAGAACAGTGCCTAGCACCTACAAAATGTTCAATAAATGTTAGCTGCTATTTATAGCTACTGTTCCTGTCTCATTCTTCAGCACCTGGCACAGAGTAGGGACTCATCATAGTTAAATAGTTACATATGTTTGACTCTCAGGTTAATTCAGAATGATTGAGGGCTAGGTCGAGATGCCTGGAAGGAATTTCTTGGTCGTGTCTTTAAAATTTTACACAAACTTTTGAATTTCTGACTTGTCCTGAAAACTTGGAAGATCTGTCAACACCAAGCTCCTATTCTTTCATAGAAAAACTCAGCAAAACTTGTAGGCAGATGTATTTTCTAGTTCTTCGTGCTCTGCGGTACTCTTACTTTGTTTTATGGTTCTGTAGACATTTGAGTTTCTGATTCTTTCTTTTTTGGAATTTTGAGTATTGTCTCTTCTAACCAAGGAATAGCAAATGTGATAAGGTTGGAATGACTGAAAATAGACATGGGTTTATGGGCAGGTTAAATACTAAAATATATTTTAAAAGCTGAGCTGTACTTGAACACAGTGAATAAAATGAGAATTTAATTTGTAAGATGAAGTGAAATTCATTTCAACTCCCTGGATATTTAGGCATCTACTGTGCTTTGGGTACTGTACTACATTAGAAATTACCACACTAGTGATAGAGAACTTGCAAAAGAGTCTTTATACTTGTGATATGGAGCTGCTGTCTTAACAGTTCCACAAGAGAGAGGAAGCAGGAATTCATTCTTTGAACATTTGTTTTATTAAGAACTATCGCCGGGCGGTAGTGGCGCACGCCTTTAATCCCAGCACTAGGGAGGCAGAGCCAGGAGGATCTCTGTGGGTTTGAGGCCAGCCTGGGCTACCAAGTGAGTTCCAGGAGAGGCGCAAAACTACACAGAGAAACCCTGTCTCGAAAAAAAACCAAAAAAAAAAAAAAAAAAAAAAAAAAGAACTATCATGTATGCCACAAACTGGCTATAACTCACACTGCAGAGTCTACAGGATACCAAGATGAATATAGCAGAATTTGTGTGATGAGTGTCTGTAATGTATTGTGGAGCTGAGCTAGAGCCTCAAGAATGGTGAGAATCTTAATACTTGAAGATGATACACTATTTTACAGACTGATGAATCATGAGTATAGTGGTGTGTGCTGAGGGGATGGTAAGAGTCTAGTTCAGGGCTTGTGAGACAGCTTAGCAGATAAAGGCACTTGCCTGAGTTTGATCGCTAGAAGCCACCTTAAAGTAGGGGAAAACTGGCTTAACAAAGTTGTCCTCTGACTTACACACACACACACACACACACACACACACACACACACACACACACACACACAGAAGAGTTCAATTTGCCTGGCAAACAGGTTGTTACACAGTGTTTTTGGAGATAAGGCTTGAAACGAAGATTGAATGGCAGCAACAATGATAGATAAAACTTTTAAAAGGAGTGGTAGGGCTCATATTTTGCATGCCTACGATTTGCTAAATAGGTGCTGAGCATTTCACAAGTTATATTTTATTTGATCTTCATAATAACAGTGAAGAAGCCTCTGGTTTTTAAAGTTCCTTTTTATAGACTAAGCAAGAAATGTAGGTAACAATTGATAATAAATTGGCATTCAGGCAGTCTAGTTGCAAAGCCTGTCTTCCTAATTTGTGCATTTGCTAACGGACCATGGTTCGCTTTTTTGGTTGTGGTGGTGGTTGTTGTTGTTTTGCTTTGTTTTAAGACAGCTTCTCTCCATGGAGCCCAGGTTAGTGTTGAATTTGAGATACTCCTGCTTTCTTTCTAGAGTGCTGGGATTACAGGTTTATTTCACACACCTGGTTTGTGGAAGACTTTGTTCTATTTCTTCTTGTTTTAGGCTGGAGAGTTTGACTTGATTGACTAAACAGTAGGAAGTCATCAAAAGTTTCTAGTGTTGTAATGAAAGCTGTCTGTTAGGAAAAGAAGCCCTTTTATGAAATACTGGATCAACACAGGGAGAGTGGGAAGCGATGGAGCTGATGTATTCCCTCCCTGCTCAGTAGATTGGGTGCTTCTTGAGGGTTGGGCCAGGGGTTGCCCCTATATTCTCCTCTTCCTTGCCATTGACTCCAAATTCTACCTACTGTATAATCTAGCATATTTATCTTTTAAATATTTGATCTTTTTCTACTTTAATTTATTCTAAAAAATACATATTGTGGGTGCCTAGGAGCTAAACAAATATTTGTTGAGTTAGTTAAAATTAATTAATTTCTAGGCCTGGAACAATGTCTCAGCAAGGAAGAATGTATATTGTTCTTGCAAAGGACCTAAGTTTGATTTCCAGCACCCACAGTAGGCAGCTCACAACTACCTGTAACTCCATTTCCAGGAGATCTGACAGCCCTTTGTGCTCCTCAGACAGACAGACAGACACACACACACACACACACACACACACACACACAGATAATAACTAGTGAAATATTTAGTAAATGTCTACAGCCATAAATGGATAAGTACATAAAGGGAATAAGCCTTATTGGTGGAAGGATAAATGGCAGCCATACAGCTTGATATGCTGTATTTTATATACAAACTAGAAAACATAATTGTGAGAGATTTTCTGTTCTGTATCATTTAGGATAATGATCAGCCAATAATATTAGTCTGTGTCAGTTAATACTAGTGGTCACCAAATTTGAAGGGCACTTACACTATAAATAGGTATTTATGTTCTGTATATATCAATGTCTAACATCAGCATCCCCAGTATGCACACAAAAAGGCAACAAGTTCTCATTAGCAGTCTCCTTTACTAATACTAAACCTGTTGAATATTTATCCCACACTGCCCATTTATTTACATTTTTTAAAGATCAAATAGAGATCTCATGGGAAGAAATAGTGGTGAATTTGTGAATCAGATAACTATTTGGGAAATTATTCATTAGATTAAGTCCCTTCCTATATTATTAATTTTTAAAAATTACATTTATTTATTTATTTATTTTGTTGTGTGTGTGCATGTAGAGGTCAGAGGACAACTTGTGGGAATCTGTTTTCTCTTACCATGCGGCTCCCAGGGGTTGAATTTAAGTTGTTGGGCTTGGCAACAATTGCCTTTACCTGTTGAGCATCTCACTATCTCCTTTTCCATATTTATTTAATGTTTTATGAAAGTAACTCTGTGGTCTTTCTATAAAATATAGACTTAAAGAATTTAAAGAGTTGGAGAAATTAAAAAGTACCATCGTTACCCACCAAATGTCAGCAAAGCGGGGAAGGTTTCTAGGTAAACTGCTTTTTACTAGACTAAGAGAAAAATCAAGACTAGGTACCATGGCACATGCCTGTAATCCTAACACTCAGGAGCCTGAGGCAGGAGGATTTCTATTTCCTCCCAAGCCTGGCCTAGATAGTGAGAAGAGAGTAAGGCAAATCAAGTTGTTCCCTAGTAAGATATTTTTAAACATCTTTTTCCATTGTGGACATTAGCTAAGAACAATATGTGTACATGTCAATATTATATGTATTGACATAACAAGTAGCTATGAATCTAGGAATGTTTCGTAAGAAATAGTATCATTGGACTGGATATGTAGCTCAGTGGTAGAATGTGAATGTTCAAGGGCCTGGTAGTCAGTATATGTTGAATGCATGCCAGGTGTTGAGAGCCATGAATAGGGTATGAGTATGTTTGGGCTTCAGTTTCCATGGAGGATTTATTTCAGATCCTTTTGGATACCAAAACTCCTCCTGTATTCTTGGAATTATCTCTAGATTATTTATAATGCCTAATACAGTATGAATACTATGTAATTAGTTATATTGTATTGTTTAGAGAGTTATAAAAAGGAAAAATCAATGCAGATGTAATTTTCTACTTTTTAATGCAGTACCCTCAGGTACAGAGGGCCATCAATAGTTTCTCCTTTTCAGAAACAGTTCATCTAGAAAGGTCCTGTGAACATAAAGGAGGGAAAGAATCACAGCACTCGGTAGACTAAGGCAGGAGAAGGAAGGACTACAAGTTTGAAGCTATTGTAGGCCACATAGTGAGTTCCAGTTCAGCTGGACTACATCACAAGACCGTCTCTGGATACACAACAGCACAGTGCTGTGGGAATTGGGAAAATAGATTACTTCTTGGAAAGTTAAGAGAAGGCTTTGTGGAGAAGGTGGCAGATTGGTTTTCTTGGGATTCAGTTACAGAGAAGCAAACTCAGTGACCTAAACAGATGAAGTTTATTCTCTTCCAGTTTCGGAGGCCCAAACCTAGGCCAGACTCTGAACTCAGGGTGCCAGCAAGTTCATGGTTCATCAGAGTTGGGAAAACTCCCTCTATCTTTCTGCTTTAGCCTCGGAACGCCAGGACTGGAGACCTGTGCTGTCCTGCACAGCTCACATCAGTGTGAGACCTGTGCCGCCTTGCACAGCTTGCGTCAGTTTTCAGTGCTTCTTTGCCCCAGATCATTCTAGTCTCTTCCTTCGTTGTCAGGTGGAGCTAGCCCAGTGTCTCTATGTCCAAATGTCCTTCTTAGAAAGATAATAGTCATTGGATTAAGAGCCTTCTCTGATACCACTTCATCTTAACTAGTTTCCTATTCCGAATGAAGTCCCTTTCTGAAAATAAAGGCTTAAACAGATCGGAGGACACAATGCATCTCTTAACAGGTAGCACTTGAGATGGCACAGAGCTAGTATTAAAATTTACTAAGTAGGCCAGCAAGACAGCTCAGTAGGGAAAGGTGCTTGCTGCTTTCCACAGAGTTGTCCTCTGACCTCCACATTCACACCATGACACATATGTCCCACACACATCATGAACACATATACACAATCAAAAAATGTACTAAATAAATGAATAAAGAGTAAGATTGGGAGAAGTGGGGAGGTGTAATCAAGGGAATGCTGGACATAAAAAGGTTAAAGCGTGTTTAGGTAACTGAATGGTGAGGTGTTTGATCCCTGGTACGTTGCGTTGTGGAGAGATGAAGCCAGAGCAGTTTGTTGGTGGCATGGGCACCAGGTCTAGGACATTTCCATGTTGGTGGCTGGACAGTGTTTGGGAGCAGGTTGTCACTGCAGAATTTAAATAGTGGGCGATGATTCAAGTTTTGGGTAACTGATTCAAGTTTTAGGGGTAGTTATCAGGAGATCATGCATGGATAAGTAAACACCCTGAACTAAAATAGAGGGTCAGTGATTTAACACATCCATCATTTGCTCATGCCAGTAATTCTTCATTAGGACAGTCAAGAAGAAGCCCTTCTTATGAAGAACAATTGTGGTTGATATATTGTGCACCCCAATAAACTCATCTGGGGGTCAGAGAACAGAATAGTCACTATATTAAACATAGAGGTTAGGCAGTGGTAGCACACGCCTTTAATCCTAGAATGTAGGAGGCAGAGATCCGTCTGGATCTCTGTGTGTTCAAAGCCACACAGCCAGGCACGGTGACACATGCTTTTAATCCCAGGGAATGATGGCAGGAAGCAGAAAGGTATATAAGGCATGAGGACCAGGAACTAGAGTCTTGTTAAGCTTTTAGGCTTTTAGCAGTAGTTCAGCTGAAATCCATTTGGATGAGGACACAGAGGCTTCCAGTTGAGGAAACAAGATTGGCTGAGAAGTTGGTGAGGTGAGGTTAGCTGTGGCGTGTTCTGTCTCTGATCTTTCAGCGTTCACCCCAATACCCGGCTCCAGGTTTGTTTTTATTAATTAGACCTTTTAAGATTCATGCTACATCTAGTGCCCAACAAACTATAGCCCAGTAAGCCTTGAGGATTTTATGAAGCCTTTCTTCTTGGTCAGTCATCTGTGGGCACTGGCAAGTAGCTTTTTTGATAATCATACTGCTTTCATTTTCTTACAAACTTTTCTTCAAACTTCTCTTTGCTGTTCTTTATTTCTTGTTTTTTCTCTAAACCTGTTCAGCTTTTCCATATTTTTTAAAAGCTCTGACTGATGGGAGCTAGAGCAATGGCTTGCTTGGTGGTTTTAAGAGTTCTCTTGCTGCTCTTGCAGAGGACCTAGGTTCAGTTCCAAGTATCCATATGGCAGCTCACAACTGTTCATAACTCCAGTTTCAGGATCTCTGATAGCCTCTTCTCTCTCCATTGGCATCAGGCACACACATCCTGCACATAAATAACATGTAGGTAAAACACTCAAACACATAAATTTGAAAAATATATCTGACTAGTGGAAACATGTAAAAAAGGCTGTGTACTATTCAAGGTAATGATAGATCCCCCTCTCCCTGTGTGAGTGAGTGTGTGTGTGTGTGTGTGTGTGTATGCACATGCACATGCATGAATGCTTGTGTGTGCCATGTATGTGCTCATGAGCGTGTAAATGCACATGTAGTACATGCAAGTGTATGTGCCAATGTGGAGGCCAGAGGTCAAATTGGGTGTCGTCTTTGATTGCTCTCCACTTTTACTACTACTACTATTTTGAGACAGGGTCTCTAATGTGAAGCTCACAGATTGGCTAGACCAGCTGGCCAGTGAACCCCAGGGAATCCTTTTCTTTCTTCCTCATAGCTCTGGGGTTATAGGTGTATTACTTTTCTGTTGTTCTAATTTCACTGTGGCCAAGGCAATTTGTAAAAGAAAGCATTTAATTGAGCTTAGGGTTCCAGAGGGTTAGAGTCCGTGTTATCAGAGCAAAGGCATCGCAGCAGGAACAGCTGAGAGTCTCACATCTTGAACCCGAAGTAGGAGGCAAAGGAAACAAGCTCTAAATGGTATGAGTTTTTTGAAACCTCAAAGCCTGCCCCCAGTGACATACTTCCTTCATCAAAGCCATACCTCCTAACCCTCCTCAAACAGCTCCCAACTGAGGACCAGTTCAGTGCCTGATGAGACTTGTGAGAGACAATCTTGTTCAAACCACAATAGGTGTGTGCTCATGGTTTTATTTTTGTTTTTATGTGCATGAGTATTTTGCCTGCCTGGTGCCTTTGCAGGTCGGAAGAAAGCATTAGATCACCTGGAACTGGAGTTACAGATGGTTGTGAGCCACTGTGTGGGTGTTGGAAACTGAATCTGGTTCCTCTGCAAGAGAAACAAGTGCTCTTTAACCATAAGCCATTTCTCCATCCCTTATACCAAACTTTTTACAAGGGTCCTAGAGATCCAAATTCAGTCCTTAAACTGGAACAGAAAGCACTTTACTGACTGAGTCATCTACTAGCTTCTTTTCTCTTTCATGAAAGCTTATTGGCTTTGTCCACAATAGGACTGTATTCAAATTGTGAATACTCATTCAAATTATGATCAATAATGGTCTTCAGGTGCTTTTCCTTAGTTGTGTCAAAGCAATTTTTCTTGATTTTGTGTTTAAGAACAATATCCCCATGAAATTTTTAAAAATTGTGTTTATTGCAAACACATAGTTTTGCTTTGTTGTTGTTGTTGTTTTGATTTTTTTGAAACAGGGTTTCTCTGTGTAGCTTTGGAGTCTGTCCTGGAACTCGCTCTGTAGACCAGACTGGCTTTGAACTCACAAATAAAATATATGTTATGTGCTTGAACTCACAGATAAAATATATGTTATGTGTTTTGTAGTTTTTCTACAAATGTCGGTAGCCTGGGTTTTCAGGGCATCTTCCCTAATCAAACCTGATCTGTATCAACCTGGAATGAATCCACAGCCTCTCATTTCCTGTGGAAATAAAATCATAACCTCTCTCCCAAAGCAACACACCTTTTACTTCCACTTTGAAGTCAAGATGTTTTTAAAATACATAGGTTGGGGCCGGGTGGTGGTGGTGCACGCCTTTAATCCCAGCACTCGGGAGGCAGAGGCAGGCGGATCTCTGTGAGTTCGAGGCCAGCCTGGGCTACCAAGTGAGTTCCAGGAAAGGCGCAAAGCTACACAGAGAAACCCTGTCTCAAAAAACCAAAAAAAAAAAAAAAAACAAAAAAAAACCAAAAAACATAGTTTAGTTTAATCTAGCAACTTTCATAATCTAATGTCTTGTAGCAGCTCTTTCATCAACAATCAAAAAATTTAAAGGTAACACAATAACATACAGGATTCAGACTCTCTGTGTATTTTCCATCTTTACATGCTTATTGTTTATTTTACTTTAAGGACTTTATTATTTTTAAACTATTTTTTAACCTATGACTTTTTCTTTCTTCTCCCAAGCCTGTGTATATTTTTAAACACACTGCAACCCGCTTAGAGGTTTTATTTGTCTGGATCTGTCTTTACTGAGCATCTGTATTGTTTTTTGATCACGTGAGATGAATCTTAAACTGCTGTCTGGCCCTGGCACTGCTCAGCTTAGTAAATGGTGCTAGTGCATAGCGGTTGGCGGCTGGCTCCTCCTCCCTTAGTTCCCTGAGATCTTAGCCTCAAGGCGGAGGTACCAGGAGGCCGCATTTACTGCCCCACCTTTGGGAAGCTTTTGGATACACACTGCCACCGAGTAGTATGCCACCTGCTGCTCATAAACCCCATTTAAGTGTTCGGTAGCAGGGCCCCTTAAAAGAGCCACACCTGTGTTTGCTGCTAGCCTTGAGCCTACCAGAGAAAAGGCGGTTACCAAGAAGCTGCGTTTGACTCCCGTTTTTGTGTGTATGCCCACAAATGTGATAAATAAAATTGAAAAAATTGCTAGACCGGGCGGTGGTGGCGCATGCCTTTAATCCCAACACTTGGGAGGCAGAGGCAGGTGGATCTCTGTGAGTTCGAGGCTAGCCTGGACTACAGAGTGAGTTCCAGGAAAGGCTCAAAGCTACACAGAGAAACCCTGTCTCAGAAAAAAACAAAAACAAACAAAAAAATTGCTTACAGTTGTAAATATCTTTTTGGTTTTTGTTCTGCTTTGTTTTGTTTTTGTTTTTTGTCTTTTGAGAGAGGGTTTCTTTGTGTAGCTCTGACTGTCCTGGAACTCATTTTGTAGACCATGCTGACCTTGAACTCACAGTAATCCACCTGCCTCTGCCTCCCAAGTGCTGGGATTAAAGGTGTGCAGCACCACGTCCAGTTGTAAATCTCTTTTTTAATGCATGTATTGTATATTACGTGCTAGAATCAAATGCCTAAATAAATTGGGATCTTACTAATACAGCCAGGGCAACACTGGAAAGACATCAGATTCCACATAGAAAAGATTTTGGCAGATCATGAAAACATGGACATGTTGCTGATCTTTCAGTTCCCAGACAATCATAACAAAATCGTTATTCTTTATTTTCATCTAGGGCAATTTCTTGAAAGGCATCCAAAGGAAATTGATAACAGCAGCTATTATTAATATATACCAAATGAGGTATAAGCACCAAAGTAAGGCCGAATATTTATGTTCAACAAGAAGCTCATATACTTAACTTTGTGGGAAGAAATAGCCTCCCCACAAGCCTGGGCTCAGTACTGTTACCTAATGTGCCAGGCTGAAAAGGGGTTTTGCAACTTGGTCAGACAAAGAAGCAATGTGCTGAGGAAATCCTATACCAATAAGTGAGCATTTGAACCTTAAGGAGAAGGACAACCATTAAGTATTAGCACTTTTTTTTAAATGGGTTTCCTCTAAAACAGTGTGATTTGTGCCATCAAAGTATGGACAAACCTAAATTTCAGCAGATGGTCCAGTAACAGACACTAATCTTAGTGATTAGATCATAACTAATAGTGGATTACAAGTAGTAAGATGATTAGAACTTTTCTACTTATGTGTCTAGGAATATGTTTTGGGTTTGCATAGTCATTTAGGGGATTATAGAGAAATGGTTCTCCATGGAAGGTCATATTTCTAGCTTTTTAAAAAGATGTTATTTTCCAGAGAATTCAGTTAGTTTTTCAGCTCTTTTAGTTACAGCTTTTTCAATTAGACTGATACAGTTTGGGTCAACATAGTCTTTTATGAAGTATTCCAACAACCTTAATGTACGTGTCAGGCTGTTAGGCTTAAATTTTGGTCCTCCATTGTGCAAGAACAGTTTATCAGGATTCATTTACTATAACAAAAAAGTGGCACGTCAGTCTAAGTTTTCTTCTTGCCTTGAAGAGAACATCTTCTGTTGTGAAATTAAGTGAGCTTAATTCACCTTTCAAGAATTTCCCAGCCAGGCATAGTGACACACACTTTTAATCCTGGCACTTGGGAGGCAGAGGCAGGTGGGTCTCTG
The DNA here is from genome assembly GCF_949786415.1 of Peromyscus eremicus. Classification (NCBI taxonomy): domain Eukaryota; kingdom Metazoa; phylum Chordata; class Mammalia; order Rodentia; family Cricetidae; genus Peromyscus; species Peromyscus eremicus. The sequence goes on along the minus strand of NC_081419.1, from coordinate 128,691,066 downwards.
AGTTCAAAACTAGCCTGATCTACAGAGTGAGTTCCAGGCCAGCTAGGGCTACATAGAGAGCAGGCCTGTGTAGCCCTTTTTTTCCCTGTCTGAAGGGAAAAAAGAATTTCCTCTGTTCTTTAATGACCTTCTCATTGCTTATTTCTTTCAGAAGTAAGTGTTTATTTTTATTTTGTGTGTATGAGTGTTTGCCTACATGTATGTATATATGTGTGCCTGATACTCATGGAGGTCAGAAGAGGTGATGGAATTCTCTGGAACTGGAGTTACAGTTGGTTGTGAGCCACCATACCATGTATGTGCTGGGAACTGAACCTAAGTACTTGGCAAAAACAGCAAGTACTCTTAATTGCTGAGCCATCTCTCCAGCCCCTCATCCATATTTTAAAAAATGTGATACTATTTATACTTGGTCCTGCAATGCTTGACTCTCCTGATAGCTTCCTGTTTGCCACATTGCTATTATTTGAGTGATCAAAGGACTAAGGTGGTAATTGCTGGGTCTTTATGTTGTAAAGTTGCTTTTTTTTTCTTTTGTGATTACTTAGAAATGTGTATCTGAGAGAATATATCATTATTTAGCTCATCTTGCCTCACTTACTTTTCATCTTATTTGGTCATTTGTTCAGTATGACTTGATACTTTCCATATATATATATATATATATATACATATACATATATATATTGCACATAAAGTTATATTTAGTATAACCAAAACTGGTAGACTGTTATTACAGATAAACTTCAGTATCAGGAAATAGCTAAAAGCAGAGCTGGGGTGAGGAGGTTACATACAGCACATAATAATATAATGGGAGGCATTTTTTTCCACAGGATTTTGTGATGGCTTATGTATGCTTTTTTTTTTTTTCCGTGTGTGTGTGTGTGTGTGTGTGTGTGTGTGTGTGTCTGTTTCTGTATGTCTGCCTGCCTGCCTGCCTGCCTACCTGTCTGTCTGCAGACACCAGAAGAGTGCACTGGATCCCTGGAGCTGGAGTTATAGGAAGTTGTGAGTTGTCTGACATGGGTGCTAGGAACTGGACTCCAGTCTACTGGAGAAATAGCAAGCACCCAACAGCTGAGCCATATCCCCAACTCTGTATCTGCCAAGAAAGAAAAGGAGGGAGGGAAGGAGGGAAGGGGGGGAGAGGGAGAGAGGGAGAGAGAGAGAGAGAGAGAGAGAGAGAGAGAGAGAGAGGGTTTTGTTTGTTTGTTTGTTTGTTTGTTTTTTGGTTTTTTGAGACAGGGTTTCTCTGTGTAGCTTTGCGCCTTTTCCTGGAACTCACTTGGTAGCCCAGGCTGGCCTTGAACTCACAGAGATCCACCTGGCTCTGCCTCCCGAGTGCTGGAATTAAAGGTGTGCGCCACCACCGCCCAGCAGGGTTTTGTTTTTTTGGTTTTTTTTTTTTTTTTTTTTGAGTAGACAAATCTGTAAAACATAAAGCTCTGGAGTTAAAAACTTCTTCTCTTTTTTGGGACAGGGTTTCTCTGCGTAGCCCTGGCTATCCTGGAACTATCTCTCTAGACCAGGCTGACCATGAACTCAGAGATCTGCTGTGACTCCCGAGTGCTGAGACTAAAGGCATGTGCCACCACCATCCGGCCTACAACTTCTATTTTTTTTTTAAATTTTTTCCTTTTAGGATATCATACATTTCTTTCCAAATCATAAAATAATATCTAATTAATTTTTATTAACTGCATAATCTGTTTATGTACTTCAGTGGATATTTCTGAGTCTTACCATTATAAATAATCTTACAGTATTGTTTATGTATATTTTTAAAAGTAGAATTTTTCCTTCTATAAATCCTCAAATGTATATTTCAGTTTTATTTTGAACTGTGAGGTAATTTTTTGACAGTTTATCATAGTTCCATACCCACTCACACTGGTGAAGAATAAATTTTTTGTTTATAGTCCTTGAATGTTTTAAAACCTAAAAGGAACCTGAAAATTTGTTTAGCTATAGCTGATGATCAGGCCTCTCATTATATAATATAACTTTAAAGAATCGTTGGTTCATATAAATTGTGTCTTGCCTCAGCTCATACAACTTTATGGGAAGTCCACAAGGAGAACTCAAGGCAAAGCCACCCTGGCATGGTTAGCTTCTCTCTTTCCATATCACATTGTGTGTTAGTGTGGCTGGTGCTAGTCAAAGTCAGACGTGGTGGCACACACCTGTAACCCTAATACTTGGAAGGCTGAAGTGGGAAGAATAAGAGTTTTAAGCTAGCCTGGGCTACACAGCTAGGTTCTGTCTAAATAAATAAAAAGTAAATAAAGCTATGTTATTCTGAATATGTACACCAGCTGATCCTGGTATTTGAAAAATGGATACTAAGGTTAGGAAATGTTTGCATGGGTTCTAGGCTTTATTTCATTTCCATGTATGGATGGTAAAGTAGCTGTACTAAAGCACAATTGTGGGTTTGGGACGTCTGTGTTTCTCTTATTTGTTTCTTTGTTAGTTTTTACAGTTGTCATAAAATAATTATTTCAGAATATAAAGTAAATGCTAAATTAAAATGTATGATGTTATCAACATATTTATAGTTTAAAACAGAAGAACACTGATATGGGCTGTATGGGCAAGCTGGGACAAATCAGCTAACATATGAAACTCCAATACATAATATAAATCATTTAAGATTTCTACATTGGACAAATACATACTGCCTTTCTCTCTCCCTCTTTTTTCCTTTACCCTTCTCTCCCTTTCCCTTCTCCTGCGCCCTTCTTCTTTTTCTCTCTTTCTTTTGAGACAGTCTCAAAGCAGTACACATTCCAGCCTAGAATACGTTGTGTAGCCCAGACTGTCCTTAATATGTCTGTAGCTGAAGTTTTTCTGTGTCCTGCCTGGCGCGTGGTTGGGGAGAAATCTTTCCCACTCGAGTCCCCCAAGTAAACACACAGAAGCTTATATTAATTAAAACTGCTCGGCCATGAGTTCAGGCTACCACTGACTAGCTCTTACACTTAAACTCAGCCCATTTCTGTTAATCTATATGTTGCCACGTTTTCCATGGCTTTACTTGTGTGCCATTACATGCTGCTCCCTGGCTGGCTGGCTGGCATCTCCTCCTCAGCCTTCCTTTTCCCAGAATTCTTGTCTGTCTATCCCACCTATACTTCCTGCTTGGCTACTGGCCAATCAGCATTTTATTTATCAACCAATCAGAGCCACATATATTCACAGCATACAGAAAGACATTCCCATCATATGTCTGTATTTTAAGTATGTTGGGCTGGAGAGATGGCTCAGCGGTTAAGAGCACAGACTGTTCTTCCAGAGGTCCTGAGTTCAATCCCAGCAACCACATGGTGGTTTACAACCATCTGTAATGAGATCTGGCACCCTCTTATGGCCTGCAGGTATACATGCAGACAGAATACTGTATACATAATAAATAAACAAATCTTTAAAAGAAAAAAGAAAACACCTTGAGCATTCTTGGTGATAATAAGGTTTATTTGCTAAAAAAAACCACTGTACTAAGAGACTATGTCATTTCTTACACCTTTTTCTAGAATAAATTAACAGAAATAATAATAGATGGAATTTGGCCAGTTATCAACATTTATTTAGAATCTGTTTATGTACTGGGTTTATTTAGTCTTTTCTGATGTTTCTCCTCTTCTTCTTTGTTCTTTTCCCTTTTTGTCTAGGTCCTGGGAGGAATGGAGAGGGGTCCTATTGACTACCTTTTCTGAAAGTGGTCAGAGAGTTCTTAAACAGGTCTGTCGATTCTACAGAATACAAATAAAAGTTCGTTTTTTTGAGAGACTTAGTTTCAACCAGAAGGACTGAATTAGAAATAAACTTCTTTTAATTTTTTTTTGGCAGTACTGGAATTGAACCTAGTACCTCATATGTGTTAGGCAAGCACTAAACCACTGTGCTATCCCTGAGTCCATAAACTTTACTTAAAAATTTTAAACATTTATGATATATGTATGTATGTGGACATGTGAGTGCCATGGTGTGTGTATGGAGGCTGGAGGAGGGAGTTAGTGCTCTTCTACCATCTGAGGAGATTGAACTCAGGTCATCGGGCTTGGCAGCAAGTGCCCTTATCTGCTATGTCCTCTCACTGGCCAAGCTTTTACTTTAAAAGAAGTTATTTTGAGCTCAGTTTACAACAAGATATTTTGCTTTGGCAAGCTGCATTTGGCATGTAGGTTAGCTAATGATCTGTTTGATAGAAGAGCATTTGGCCATATAGGGGGTCAGCCTGTAATACCAGCACTTGGCTGAGGCAGGAAGATCATGAGCCTGGGCACATATTGAGTCCAGAGCCAGTTTATACTACATAGGAAGACTCTGTCACAGAAACATCACCACCATGAATCATGTCTTTATCAGTTGTGTCAAATATATGAAATATGGATGAATTTTTTATTGCTTCCATAGGAGGAACCAAAAATAGATGAAAGGGTGAATTTCTCAGCTGTTTATGGTTTTGGAAGGGAATAGAAGCATAGATAAAACCTCCAAAGTAAATTATTTATTTGACCCTTTCTGGTGTTCTTAGAATTCCCAACAACAGGCTGCTTTACAGATCTCAGAAGGTCTGGTGTCTTCATCACCAATCAGCTTTATCATTATGCAGATACAAACTCAACTTGTCTTTACATTGGAATCACCTGGTATTCTTGAATTTTTAATCATTGCCTGTGCCCATTTTTAGACACAGTAATTGGTTCAAATCGTTGATCTTTTTATTTTATATGTAAATACATGTACATATAATTTACATGCCTACACATACCTCCCTTCAACCCCACCCTACCCCTGTCATTTGCTTTTTCTTTTGTTGTGGTGCTGGGGTTTGAAGGCAAGGCTGTGCTTATGCTGGGTAAGAGAGCTCCCCTCAGCCTGAGATTCACTTTTCTGTTGGTGATAATGATAGCAGGTGGGTTTTTCCCTCTTCTATTGTCATTTGTTTTGATGTCCCATCCCCCACACACACTTTTCTTTCTTGCAGAATTTAATTTTTTTGTTTTGTTTTGTTTTTTGTTTTTTTGAGACGAGATCTTACTATGTAGCCTTGGCTGGCCTGGAACTAGAACTAGCTATGTAGATCAGGCTGGCCTTGAACTCAGATGTCCACTTGCCTTTGCCTCCCAAGTGCTGGAGTATCTGCTACCATGACCAGCTATTTGTTTGTATTTGAGCAGTCTTACAGGGCTTTAGATTTTGAGTCATTAAAAAACAAACAAAAACTTTCCTACTTGAAGGTTACAAATATTTGTTCTCTGCTTCTATAATATTAAAATGTAGAGATTCATCTATTATATTTGAAGTTTTTGGTCTGTTTGGAATTATCTTATTGTGTAGCAGGAGAAATGGATCTAATTTTATTATTCTTCTAGATGACTACCTTGTTCCAATATCATATAAGGAAAAGAAATCATTTTTCTTCACCTTTATGAGATATTAAAATTCCAAAATTCAATTACTCTCCCATCCATTTATATAAATTTTCATAGTAGTTTTAACTATTGAGAATATAATGTGTGTATCAGTATTTGTTAATGTGTGTATTACATGTGTATTGTATATGCATGTGGAAGGTAGAGCACAGAACCATTTTCTCCTAGAAGTCAGAGAGGACTTTGGATGTCCTGCTCTGTCACTCTCTACCTCATTCCTTTGAGAAAAAGTCTCTCAGACCCTGGAGCTTGACTGGTAGCCAGCAAGCCACAGCGATCCTCCTGTGTCCACCCTGCAGTGCTAGAGTTAGAAGTGCACATATGGCCATGCCCAGCTTTTTATATGGGTACTAGGAATTTGGATTCCAATTTTCATGCTTGCATAGCTGTAGCTGAAGTTTTCTCCAGTCCTGCCTGGCCCACGGTCAGGACAAATCTCTCTCACCTGCCAGTCCCACAGCTGCTCAGACCCAACCGAGTAAACACAGAGACTTACATTGCTTACAAACTGTATGGCCATGGCAGGCTTCTTGTTATCTAGTTCTTATGTCTTAAATCGTGGCTCGTGGCTTACCGGAACTCATGGCAGTGGCTGGTAGCGTCTCCTTCCTCAGCCTTCCTGTTCCCAGGATTCTCTTCTCTGCTTGTCCTGCCTATACTTCCTGCCTGGCTACTGGCCAGTCAGCGTTTTATTTATGCAGAACGATATCCACAGCACACAGCAACCACCCTCACCCACTAAGCCATTCCCCAGCTTCTAGTAACATGTTTGTATTTCGTAGGACTTAATCCCTTTCTCTAATCTGATTTTTCAGAGTTTTCCTACAAACCTTATAGTCAGATTGTCTTATTAAATTGTAAATTAGGGAGAACTGACACATGTGAATCTTTACCCATGAGGGTATTATTTTATCCATGACTTTAAAATATGTTGTCCTTCATAAATATTTTAAAAATTGTTTTATGAATACAAATATTTTGCCTGCATGTATCTTATGTATGTAAGTATACCTTGTATGTGCCTGGTGCCCAAAGAAGTCAGAAGAGGGCTTCAGATCCCCTGGAACTAGAGTTGTGGATGGTTGCAAGCTACCATGTGAGTGCTTGGAATCAACCCAAGACCCCTGCAAGAGCCACGGGTGCCCTTACCAATGAGCTGTCTCTCTAAACCCCTTTATAAGTACTTTTAGGTTTTCTTTTTATATCTTGACCTTTCTCTTTAGTTAATTCTTAAAGATTTTAACTTTCTTGTCACTATTAAAAATATGATCTTACCCCACGTGTTGATGATTACATAGGTAATAAATGCTGTTTTTTCTGTATATTAATTTTGCGCTATGCTGCTTTGCAAAATTTTATTATCTGTCCTTTTATTATCTGCTTGGCTTTCAAGAATACAAGTCTGTTGTTTTCATTAGTTTACATTCTTTCTGATTTTTTTTTACCTTTGTTTTTCTTGCTTCATTTTACTGACTTTTATGCATCTGTGCTCCTGACTTCACTGATAGACCCTGTTCTCCTCCTTGAAGCTGCTGCTGACTCGTACTTGTTTTCTGTGTGATGTATCACAAGTTCTCCCCGAGTTCCACACTAGCCCTCACTTTTGTGCTGAGAAAATAGAATCTGTCATGTTAAGAGACCATTTGTTTTTTGTTTTATTTTGTTTTGTTTTTGAGACAGGGTTTCTATGTGTAGCCCTGGCTGTCCTGGAAATTGCTCTGTAGACCAGGGTGGCCTCAAACTCAGAGATCCACCTGCCTCTGCCTCCCTAGTGCTGGGATTAAAGGTGTGTGCCACCACTGCCTAGCTATTTGTATATATTTTTTGAAATTTAGAAAAATTATCATCAAGAATGAATGGTTAAGTCAGCCAGATGAGGTAGACTATAATCCAGATATACTGGAGGCTATGGCAACAGGATCAAGACTTCAAGGCCAGCCTGAGTTACACATTGCTAGCTCAGCCTAGCATACCTTTAATCCCAGCACTCAGGAGGTAGAGGCAGGTGGATCTGTTTGTATGAGGCCAGGCTGTGGTATACATAGTGAGTTCCAGGCCAACCAAGGCTACATAGCGAGACCCTATCTCTAAATAAGTAAATAAATTGCCACCTTAATAGTTAGTGCCTGTCTCAAAAAGAAAAGGAAGGAAGGAAAGGAGGGAGGGAGGGAGGGAGGGAGGGAGGAAGGAAGGAAGGAAGGAAGGAAGGAAGGAAGGAAGGAAGGAAGGAAGGAAGGAAGGGGAGCACTAGGGAAATAGCTTAGTGGCAAAATAAAATGCATGTATTAAACCTTGCATTCAGTACCCAGTATTGGGGACAAGTAGTAAGTTACATTAGTGGAGATGACCACATAACATCTTCCCTCAGTTTGCTGATACCAAGTTGGCTTTGAATTCCAGTAACAAACTTCACTTGGTTATGATGCATCATTATTCTTTTAAAGTACTATCAGAGTCTATTTAGAATTGACTTAGAATCTCACACATTGGTGTAAGACCAAACAATGTAAGAAAGATTGATCTGTAGCTTTCTGCCTACGAATTGTGTTGGCTTTGAGAATTTATATTAACTTCATAAAATGAATTGAGAGGCTGGCAAGATTAGTTATTCAATAAAGGTGCTTGCTGCCAAGCCTGATTACCTGCATTTAGTCACTGGAACCCACAAAGAAGTGGAAGGAGAGAACTGACTTGGAAGTTGTCCTCTGATCTCCATGTGAGTGCTGTGGCAGGAGTATGCCCACATACATGCAAAATAAAATAAGTGTAATTTTAAAAAGAAAGGTTTTACTGTATACTGTGTGCTCTGGAACAACTTCAGGCCATTAGACTTCTGTGCTCTTTAAAGGATTGCTTTGTTTTTCATTAAGTTTGTATACGGTGCTTAGGGGTAAATGGGACCCTGCAGGTGCTCATGATGGGAAACCGAACTGTGAAGAGGTGAGAGTGAAAAATCCAGTTCAGATTGGTTTCATCCACCTGAATCAAGACTTCGGGGAGTCTGATGCCAGGTTGAAGCATGATCCTAAATAGTCTTACCAATAAAAACCAGGAGTCAAATATCGGGGTAATAACCTGAAAGAAGAGAAACAAAGGAGCAGCCACTAGTGACTTCTTACCTCTTCGAATCCTCAGACTGAAAGGGGGCCAAGATCCTGTCTCTGCTCAACTCATATTCCTGTCTCCACCTCCTGCTTGTGCTGGGATTAAAGGTGTGAGCCTCCCAAGTACTGGGTTTAAGCTGTGAGCCACCACCCTCTGGCCTCAAAGGTTACCTAGTGGCTGGCTTGGCCCTCTGATCTCCAGGCAAGCTTTATTTGTCAGAACACAAAATAAAATATCATACAACACCAGGTAGTTTATTCCCAACAAATTTAAATAGAGTATAATTTGGAGGAAAGTTTCCTGGTGTAATACAATCAATCCCTGGCGCACAAAGAAGCATAATTACATCGAAACTCAACTCTGGGTACATGTCATTTCTTCCAAGAAGATGGGTTCTAGAGACAGGCTACCTGTCTGTATTAGCCTAAGGCTCTGGCCTGATTTTAGTCATACAGATAACATAGAGGTCACTTGGGCTATTAACCACCTCTGGTCCTGGTTGTGGGAGCTTGGGGGAGCCCCTGGCTATTCAGATAATAAAAGGGTCATTTAGACTACTGGGTGTCTCTGGTCCTGACTGTGGAAACTTGGGGAGCCCCTAACTGTGAAGGTCATTTAGATTACTAGCCAACTCCAGTCCAGGAGGAGCTTGATATGACCTGGCCCAACAGATAATGCAGATTACCAGGCTATTAACACTTCTAATTCCCAGCTTTCTAGATGGAAAAAATAGGTTTTACCTCTTTCCCATTGGAAAGACAATCCCATGTAATTAACATTCCTGGTCTCCCTGGAGATCTTTGGGCACAAGGACCTTCCGGTTGTGCTCTAGCTGGTGTAATGGTGAATGCCTTTACAGGTGGATCTCTGAGTTCAAAACCAGCCTGGTCTGCATAGTGAGTTTCAGAATAGCCAGGGCTATGCGGAGAAACCTTGTCTCAATATATGTGTGTGTGTGTGTGTGTATGAACAAAATCTTGACCAAAGTAATCATCAATCCTTTTGAATTTCCTTGTCTTGTTTGTTGCTTTTTTTTTTTTTTTTTTTTTTTATTTTCAAGACAGGGTTTCTCTGTGTAGCCCTGGCTCTTTTAGAACTTACTCTGTAGACCAGGCTGACCTCAAACTCACAGAGATCCACCTGCCTCAGTGCTTTATTAATCCAAGTGCTAGGATTAAAGTCGTGTGCCACCACCACCCAGCTTGTTGTTCTCTTTCTTTACTTTCTTAAATCAACTAGTTGTATAACTATTTTAAAAAATATTCTCCTAATATAAAAAAATATCTGAGCTGGGCTTGACATCCCCTGCCTGTCATCACAGCACCTGAGAAGGTGAGACCAGAGGGTTGCCAAGAATGCAAGATCCGAGTTGTCTACAGAGTAACTACCCGACTCCCATTTTTAAAAACTTAATTTATCTATTTATTTTTGTTTTATTTTATTTACTTGGGATAGAATCTCATGCAATGCAGACCTCAGACTCTCTCTTTGTTTAAGGCCGGCCTTGAACTCTTGCTTCTCCAGCTCCAGTACTCCCTCCCCTCCCTAGTGCTGAGATTTCCAGCTTGAGCAGCTGGGTCTGTCCCTTCCTGAGGTTGGTTGGTTGGTTGGTTTTGTTTTTCAAGACAGGGTTTCTCTGTGTAGCCCTGGCTGTCCTGGAACTCTCTTTGTAGACCAGGCTGGCCTTGAACTCATAGAGAGATCCACCTGCAATCTACCTGCCTTCGCTTCCCAAGTGCTGGGATTAAAGGTGTGTGCCACTACCTCCGTCTGGCTTCCTTCCTGAGTTTTGTGAGACAGGATCTTGATATATAGTCCAGAATGGCCTTTAATTTGAGCCACTCTTGCCTCTGCCTCCTTTGGACTGATTGCAGGAGTGTCCCATCAACGTCTCTTCTTCTCTGTTTTCTCTTTCTTTCTTTCTTTCTTTCTTTCTTTCTTTCTTTCTTTCTTTCTTTCTTTCTTTCTTTCTTTCTTTCTTTCTTTCTTTCTTTTTTCTGAGACAGGGTTTCTCTGTGTAGCTTTGCGTCTTTCCTGGAACTCACTCTGTAGCCCAGACTGGCCTTGAACTCATGAAGATCCACCTTCCTCTGCTTTTCAAGTGCTGGGATTAAAGGCATGCACCACCACCTCCTGGCATCTGTTCTTCTCTATTTTCTAATTGAGTTCCGTTTCATTGATATATTCATTTTGCTCCCTATTAGCTCCTTAGCTCATTTTAATGATTTTTTTTCTAACTTTAAGTCAGCTATTTAAGTCATTGATTACTTCCCCTTACCCCTCATGTAAATATTGTATAACTAGGAATTTCTTCCTCACTAACTTGCCCATATTCTTTGGTTCCTATATGTAGTATTGATTTATAGTTTTCTAGAAATTTTGAATTTGTGCTTGATATTTTTTTCTTAAACTGAGTCCGTGTTTTGCTGTTCTTTTAAGATAGAAAGATTTCTGTTTGTTGGTTTTATTTTGAGTTAGTCATTTTAGTGTACTGTTACTAGAATATTTGAGTACTTTATTGTTGCTTAGATGTATTGAGATTTTTCCTTATGGTCTTAAAAGTACCTTTTTCTTGAATTAAAAAAGCAATTAAACAATAGTTTTTGTTACTTATTAACTTACTACTAGTACATATCCATCTAAAATTTCAAGATTATAAAATCAGTATTGAGCTGGCAAGATGGTTTCTGAGGGTAGAGACACTTGGCCACCCAGCCTGATGACCTAAGTTCAGTCCCCAGGATGGTAGAAGAGCTGATTCTTACAAGTTGTCCTCTGATCTCTGCACAGTGATATATGTATACATGTGTGCATACACACTAAGTAGATGTTTTAAAGATTTTCATTAGTATGTGGCAATAACAAAGTTATAGCGCCCAAGTTAAATGTTATAGTTTAATACTATCTTGTTAAGATAGGTAATTTTTTTCTGAAGTATGCCAAAATTAATAAATTTTCCATGTATAATTTGTATGTTTGCCATAAAGAATGCTTTAGAATTTAAACTAAAATTTTAATTAAAACTATGATATTGTGAATAAAATAGGAAAAAAATACTTTATGGAGTTTAAAAATAAATTTGATACTCTGTTAGACGATATGAGTCTTGTATTCAATGTGAATAGAAAATAATTCTGTGGGGCTGGGCAGATGCTCGGTAATTAAGAGCTCTGGCTGCTCTTCCAGAGGACCTGGGTTCAGTTCCCAGCACCCATGTGGTGGCTTACAACTGTCTGTAACTCCAGTTCCAAGGGATCCAGCGCAGTCTTCTGGCCTCTATAGGTACCAGGCACACATCTGGTGCACATATATAAATGCAAGCAAAGCACCCATACACACAAAATAAACAAATCTTTTAGAACTTATGCTAAGGAAAATATTTGGCTCCAAATACCTGTAGGCAGTTTCCCTGTTTAATTTGGCAAGTTTGGGAATGAAAGTCTAGAGAGTGCTGGAAAGCCAGAGTTCCCAGTTCTGTGATTTTATATGAAGCTGGTTTGGGTTCCTGAGTTTTGCTTCTACATTCTATGTGAGCGATAGGGTATGTTTTAAGATTTCTAATGAAAATTCTGATTTAATAATTTCTAGAGTTTCCATATTGACTTTATAACTTACAGTGTTTGTATTTTTGCCCTAATTTCTTTATAATACTGTGGTTTTACTTTCCTCTCTTTTTTTTTTTTCTTCTTTCCTTTCTGCAAGAATTCTGTTTGGCTGCTACTTTGAAATACAAGCCCTAAAGATGCCACCTTGTTTGGACTTAGAGGATGACCTGGATAAGTGATAAAAATTAAGACATTTTGGTAAGTGAAACTTTAAGAGAATTTTTTTAAAGTCTATCATTTTGGTTTTTCTTTTATTTTAAATTTCATTATTTTATAATGTATTGTGTGTGTTTTGCCTTCATGTATGTCTGTGCACCACATTCATGCAGTTCCCATGGAGGCCAAAAGAGGTTGACAGATGCCCTGGAACTGAAGTTACAGACAGTTGAGAGCCTCCATGTAGGTTCTAGGAATTGAACCTGGATTTGAGTCAGTGCTCTTAACTGCTGAGCCATCTCTTTGATTTCTTTCACAACATGTTATCGGTATATAGAGAACCTACTGATGTATTTTATTTGCATGCATGTTTGTGGGTACCCAGGGAATCCTGAAGAAGACATCAGAGCCCCTAGAACTGGATTTATAGGCAAGGTTATGAGCCATCTGACATGGGAACCAAGCTCCAGTTCTCTGCAAGAACACGTAACTGCTGAGCCATCTCACTAGGCCTGCTACTGGCTTTTCTGTTAATTTTGTATATCTGATACTTTGTTGAAAGTTTTTCCAGCTCTAAGAATTTTCTGGTGAATCCTTAGGGTCTTTTAAGTATATGATCGTATTTGTAAACAGGAGTGATTTGACCCCTTCTTTTCTTTCTTCTATGGCTTTTATTTACCTCCTTTTAAAGAATTCAAGCACTATCTAGGAGTGATACAACACACTTTTATTTTGTTTTATATTTTGCATACACCTTTAATTTCAGCATTCTAGAGGCAGAGGCAGAGGCAGATGAATCTTTGTGAGTTCGAGGCCAGCCTGGTCTACATAGTAGGTTCCAGGACAGCCAGAGCTATATAGAGAGACCCTGCCTCAAAGAAATGCAAGCACACAACAGAGAATTCAAGCACTATATTCAGTAAGAGTGGTGGGAGGTAGAGTAGGGCTGGAGAGTTAGTTCAGGGGTTAAGAGCACTGGCTGTTCTTGCAGAGAAGCCAGATTCAGCTCCCTGCACCCACATGGTGGCTCAACCATAGGGTCCTCTATAAGAGCAGTATGCCTCTTAACTGCTAAGCTACATCTCCAGCCTCTATATCTTATTTCTATTTGTGTGTGTATATGTGCCACCAAGAGGTGTAGAAGTGAGCAAACAACATGCAAGAGGCAGTTCTCTCCTTCCTCCATGTAGTTTCTGGGCATTAATCTTAGGTTTGGCTGTGCTTTTACACACAGAACCATCTCACCAGCCCTCACTGTGTGTTAGCCTTCTTTTTAGATTGTATCCTCTTGGTTCAATTTGGGTAATTCATGTATTGAGAAAAATACCCATTCCTTCTAGATTTTATAACTTACTGGAAGTTTTCAAAATATTCCTTAATGATCTGAATTTCACTGCTTTCATAACTCCTTTTCAGTCTGTGTAAGTATGTACATATGTGTACTTAACCGTTTTTTGAGAGGAAGCCTCTTTTACCTCAGGCTGGCCTTGAACTCCCTTGGTGGCCAGATCCTCCTGCTTCCACCTTCCATGTACTGGAATCATAGGTGTGTATCACCATGCCCAGTTTATGTAATGCTGGGGACCAAATCCAGAGCTTTGTGCATGTTAGGTGAGCACTCATCAACTGACCTACATCTCTAGCCTTTTAATTTTCTTCACTCATGTGCTGTGGGATGGTCTGTATGTCAAGTGTGTTGGTGATTGGTCAATAAATAAAATCACTGATTGACCAGTGGCCAGGCAGGAAGTATAGGTGGGACAAGGAGGAGAATAAAGCTGGGAAGTGGAAGGCTGAGTCAGAGACACTGCCAGCTGCCACGATGACAAACAGCATGTGAAGATGCCGGTAAGCCACGAGCCATGTGGCAATGTATAGATTTATAGAAATGGATTAATTTAAGCTATAAGAACAGTTAGCAAGAAGCCTGGTACGGCCATACAGTTTGTAAGCAATATAAGTCTCTGTGTTTACTTGGTCGGGTCTGAGCGGGTGAGAGAGATTTGCCCTGACCGTGGGCCAGGCAGGAAAACTCTAGCTACACTCATGTCTACTTATTTTGTTTAGTTTGGTTATCTTATCAAAGAACTAACTCTTTGTTCAGTCATCTTATATTTTTGTTTTAATCCATTTCATTAACATCTGACCTGGCATTTATTTTGCCTTTCTGTGCTGAAGGTTTCATGTGTCCCACCTGGCCCATGGTCAGGACAAATCTCTCTCACCCGCCAGTCCTACAGCTGCTTGGACCCAAGTAAACACACAGAGGCTTATTTATTTATTTATTTATTTTTTTTTAAGATTTATTTATTCATTATGTATAGAGAAGAGGGCGCCAGATCTCATTACAGATGGTTGTGAGCCACCATGTGGTTGCTGGGAATTGAACTCAGGACCTCTGGAAGAACATTCAGTGCTCTTAACCTCTGAGCCATCTCTCCAGCCCCCACACAGAGGCTTATATTAATTAAAACTGCTCAGCCATTAGCTCTGGCCTTCCACTGACTAGCTCTTACATTTAAACTAACCCATAATTCTTATTTATGTTTAGCTGTGGCTTGGTACCTTTTTATGGTGATATTTTATTTGTATTAAAATGTTATTTGTATGTTAATAAATAAAGTTGCCTGGAGGTCAGAGCTATTAGCAAGCCATAGGAAAGCAGGGCAGTGGTGGCGTACGCTTGTAATCCCAGCACTTGGTAGGCAGAGCTAGGTAAGTCTCTGTGTGTTCAGGGATACAGCCATTATTGGATACACATGCCTTTAATCTCAGTACCAATCATGGAAAACCTGGAGGTCTATACAGACAGGCCGTGACGAGGCGGTCATGTGGTTGGGTTTACAACCAATGAGAAGGCAGAACAGAAATTCTATATAAGGACTTTAACACAGAAAGTAGCTCTGGTTTGGAGAGGTAGGACCACCGCAGGAGGAAGGGTAAGGTTTTAGCTCTTAGCTCCGACCTCTTGGCTTTCTTCTTTGCATTGGTTCTGTGTTTCTTATTTATAAAGACCTTTTCTCAGTTCTGCCTTCACATCTTGCTTCCTCTGTGTCTGGCTGGCGACTCCTGACTCAGCCTTCCTCTTCCCAGAATTCTCCTCTCTGTTTATCCCACCTATACTATACTTCCTGCCTGGCTACTGGTCAGTCAGTGTTTTATTTATCAACCAAATCAGAGCAACACACATTCATAGCATACAGAAAGACGTCCCCAGCACCTTTCCATTTATGAAAAAAAAAAGTTAGAACAGTTTTATTTACTATTTGTTTCTGTAGATGGCTTTGGTGCGTGGGGGAGGGGTTAGAGACACTTGTAGTTTGATTCTTTGCTTCCACCACATGGATCTCAGGAACCAAACTCATCATCAGGCTTGGCAGCAATTGCAGTTACCTGCTAAGTCATGTCACCAGCCTGTGGTTCGCAGGCTTAGAAGTAATGCATTTACTTGTTCAGCCATCTCATCAGCCCGTGTTATGGCTTTTGGGTTTGGCTTGTTCTTGTTTTTTTGTGGGTTTTTTTCCTATTATTATTAAAATTTTTATTTATTTATTTTACATACCAACCACAGTTTCCCCTCCCTCCTCTCCTCCTGTTCCCTCCAGGTTGTTCTTGTTTTACTAAGGCCTTGACATTCATCATTAGGTTATTTTTCTTGCAGTTCCTACTTTGAAATGCCTGCTAAATAGTTACAGAATTTAGGCAGTTTCAAGACTCAGTCTTTTTTTCTGGCCAAGCAGAAGCTTTTAAGCCTTAAAAACCTGTATTAGTTTTATTTATTTACTTCTAATGTTTATTAGAACTTTTTTGTTGTTTTGTTTTTTGAAAGAAGATTTCTCTCAGGCTGTCCTCAAACTCAGAAATCTCCCTGCCTCTGCCTCCTGAGTGCTGGGATTAAAGGAGTGTGCCACCACTGCCCAGCTGTTTATTAGAATTTTTAAAATGTAGCTGGAAAGTAAATATAGTTGTTTTACGAAGGATTTTCTGAATGCTGTTGTTTTGTTTGTTTGAGACAAGATCTTAACTATGCAGCCTAGGGTGGGCTCAAACTTGTGATTCTCCTGCTGAAATTACAGATATTCACTGTCACTCCACTTCTTTTATTTCCCTATTACCCTTTGTATATTTTTCCCAATATCCTATTCTTTTGTTTTGAGACAAGGTTTCTCTGTGTAGCTTTTGGAGCCTCTCCTGGAACTCGCTCTGTAGACCAGGCTGGCCCCGAACTCACAGAGATCCGCCTGCCTCTGCCTCCCGAGTGCTGGGATTAAAGATGTGCGCCACCCCCCCACCCCCCCCACCCCCGGCTTCAATATACTATTCTTACCAAAAAAAAGTAGCATATAGTATTATAAAAGGAAATTTTAATTAGTGGATAAACTATACCTCTTACAGAAGTGTGGATGATATGTTAAATAATAATGATATAATACTCTGCATCCCCTCTTTTTTTTTTTTTTTTTTGAAGGTTTTCTTATTGTTCACTTTGCATATACTTCTGGAATAATACACCATGGTTTTGGATGACCTTCCAAACTTTGAAGACATCTATACTTCCCTGTGTTCATCAACAATGGAAGACTCAGAGGTGGACTTTGACTCTGGACTAGAAGATGATGACACAAAAAGTGATAGTTTTTTGGAGGATTCCACAATTTTTGTAGCCTTCAAAGGAAATATAGATGATAAAGACTTCAAATGGAAACTGGATGCAATAGTAAAGAATGTGCCTAACTTGTTACACATGGGTAATTGCTTTAATTTTTGCTTCCTTCTGGTTACTCTTTTTGAGTGTTTGCCCTTTCATGGTCACTATCAGTTCTGCAAAGTGCATTGTGCGGCTGATTTTAAGTGCACAGGTAGAACTTAAGGAATTACCCTACCCTCTTCCCCTTCCATGTCTGCGTGTCTTTTTGTCACCATCATTTTTATTTTATTTATTTTTTAGTTTGTGTTTTAGAAAGGAGGCAGATTGTATTGCTTAGAACTGAGGTTATAGTCTTTATTACATTATACCTATTTATATTTTGTACATGTAGGGTGGGTATGTGCCATAGTACATGTGTCCTTCCACCATGCAGGAACCAGGGGTCACATTCAGGTCATCGGGAATAGTGGTAGGTAACTCACAACTAAGCCATCTCACTGGCCCAGATCATATTCTTGACTCAAAAACATTTTGTCAGATATTCTCCAGTATGATGGAAACTTTAAAGGCCTTTATTTTCTTCCTAAAACAGGAATGTAGTCCAGGCTGTCTTTGGCATAGTGATCTTCCTGAAACTGTATTGGAATTAAACATTTTTCAACTATATTAACATTAAGACTACTATAAAGACATCTTTTTTTTTTTTTTTCTCGAGACAGGGTTTCTCTGTGTAGCTTTGCACCTTTCCTGGAACTCACTTGGTAGTCCAGGCTGGCCTCGAACTCACAGAGATCCGCCTGGCTCTGCCTCCCGAGTGCTGGGATTAAAGGCGTGCGCCACCACTGCCCGGCTTATAAAGACATCTTATGTGTATGTAGAACATGAATAAGTTTCCAGTAATCAGAATTTGAGAAGAAACTTAGTGTCTCTATCCTGTGGAACCAGGATCCAAAGTTTTTTAGTGTTTGGAGACATGTCTCCAAATGTCATGGAAAGGCAATAGGTTTAAACCTTAGAGATAGATTTTAATGCCTACTCCAATTTCATTAGGTAGCTACAGCTTTCTGGATCACTTAGCCTCTCTCTGGGCCCCAATTTCCTTAGCTATAAGAGAACTTTGACTAAACATTGTCTAACCATTTTTAAATCTTGTGAGTATATTAATCCCACTGCCCTTAGCAAGTGATCAGCCGGTTTTGTTGTCCTACATTAGAGCAAGTGAATTCTGTGTTAGTATTTAGTAGCTAATGGTTTAAGAGCTTGAGGAGGGTTAATGACATGAAGAAACTCTTCATAGGTATCTGGATTTTGAGAAAACATGTTCCTGCATGGCCATTTTATTAATAATGAAAGATGTAATTAAATAAAGCATATAAATCATTTAGTTGATCTGAGTTACTAACAAAAGGGAAATTATTTCATCTGAAACTGCCGAATAGCTTTTATTTGCTTCCTTGTCTGTGAAATGTAATTATAAACAATATTACTGCCTCAGCTAATTTTTTAAATCTTTGATTGTAAAATACATATAACAAAATTTGCCATCTTAACCATTTTTATATATGGTTCAATGATACTTAAATACAATTAAAGTATTTTACAACAATCACTAGCAGCCATTTCTATAATTTTTTTGTTGTTGTTTTTGTTTTTGTTTTTCGAGATAGGGTTTCTCTGTGTAGCTTTGTGCCTTTCCTGGAACTCACTCCATAACCCAGGCTGGCCTCAAACTCCCAGAGATCCACCTGCCTCTGCCTCCTGAGTGCTGGGACTAAAGGCGTGCACCACCACCACTGTCTGGCTCCATTTCTATAATTCTTACCTTGTAAAATTAAAATCTATACCTATCATATAATAATTTTCCATTCCTTCCCTACTCTAGCCCTTAATAAGTACCTTGTACTTCCTATGATTTTTTAATTTAAAAAAAATTAGATTTATTTAATTATGCATATGGGTATTTTTCCTGCATGTATATAAATACCTCACATGCATGCAGTGCCCACAGAGGCCAGAAGAGTATATCAGATCTGCTGGAACTAGAGCTATAGCTAGTTGGGAACTGTGTGATTGTTGGGAATTGAACCTCAATCCTCTGGAAGAGCAGCCAGCTCTCTAAACCACTGAGCCATCTCTCCAGCCCCTTTCCTATGATTTTAACTATTACCTACCTCATATAACCAGAATCATGTAGTGCTTGTTTCTTTATGACTGCTTTATTTAATTTAGCATAGTATTCTCATCATCTGTCCATGTTGTAGCATATGATGGGCTTTCCTTCTCATTTCAGGCTGAATAGTCCACAGAATGTCTGTATATACCACATTTTACTTACTAATGTTTATCTGTTGCTGGGCACTTGGATTACTTCCATGATTTAGCTGTTATGAATAATGCTGTGAACATGGATATACTCTTCCATATCCTGCTTTCAAGTCTTTGGGCTGGATACCTAGAATTAAAAAAGTGTTACATCATATAATTTTTTTTTAACTTCTTACCATATAATTCTCTTAGTAGATTGTACCATTTGTATTTTCCCATCATTAGTGCCCAGGGGCCCCCAGTTTTTCCCTATCATTACCAACATTTGCTGTATTCTATTTTTATAATAGCCATCCTTATGTGATACGATATCTAGCTGCTTGATAGTGGTTTTGGGTACACAGAATCCTTAAGAAGTCCAGTATTTCTTTTCCTTTCGTTGCTTGCCCCTTTGCTGCTTTACCCAAGAAATCACTGCCAAATCCAAGGTGGTGAAGGTTTGCCACAGATTTTCTTCTAAGACTTTTAGGTCTATATTTAAGTGTTTGTTCCATTTTCAGTTAATTTTTGTATATGATATTCGGTTAACTTCACTCCTTAGCATGTGTACACATACTTCCCCATAAATTAATTAGCTTTTGTGTATTCCTAAAAATACGTCTGGAAGTGTGTGTCAGTTTCAGAATTGCAGACTGCCGATGTTTTTCTGTCCTAAAGGAAGCTTACCTGTGGAATGTATGTCCAGTGTTGTTGTGCTTGAGTGGGAGCTCTACTCTTACCTAAAGTAGGGATTTTTGTTTTGTTTTTAGTTGCACATCCTCTAGTGCCTACAAAATTGATAATGTTATTCTCTTTCCTTCCTTCATGACCAAGAATCCAGCAAGCTAAAGGTGCAGAAAGTGGAGCCCTGGAACAGTGTGCGTGTCACATTCAACATCCCCCGGGAAGCAGCGGAGCGGTTACGGATCCTGGCTCAGAGCAACAACCAGCAGCTTCGGGATCTGGGGATTCTCTCCGTTCAGATTGAAGGTCCTTTACTTTTCCGTGTGCCCATCTGAACCAAAATACAGTAACAGTGGTAGCCAGCATAGTTTCTGATGCTGCTCTGTCTATTCCTCTGCTCTTATGTTTGAGACTCTCAAGCAGCTGTGCTTCATGTTGCAGTACCTTAGAATAAAGAGGCATTGAGGTATTACTGCAGCCTGAAGCATCATTTCTTTGGCTCTTTGGCCTTCAGTCTCAAACTTTGGTTTGAGGAACTGATTTGTCCTTTTGAAGAATATCTCATCTTAATTGCTTTCCTTTACTGAATAACGTTAATATTTCCTTTGTTTATGTAGCAGATTAGGGAGTCCGGAACAGTTCTTTTACAAGTGTTTATCAATGGAGTAACCCTCTTGAATGTAAATTTATGCTCAACCTAGTACACACATAATATCCAGCTTAAAGCCCTTCTGTTGTTTGCTGCTGTTCACAGCCTGTAGGCCAAATTCTCTACCATGACCATAGGGCTTGCATAACCTCATGTAGACTTATGCTAGTTAAATTCCATCCCCACCCCCACCCCTGACAGCTCTGTTTTCCAGTCTCCAGTTTTCATGTGGTTTTTTGAACACACAGTTCTCCCTTCTGCCACAGATCTTCTGCACTGTTGCCTTCTGTATATGGAGTACTGTCTCATACCATTCCTGTTCTTCAAGTTAATTCTTGCAGCCTTAAGTCTTTGGCTGACTCAGAGTCTGTTACTATGCTCTAACAAAAGTTCCTTTCTCTCAGATCATCTATCTCCCACTTAAGGCAGGTATTTGGTTACTGTTTATTCCTCCATGTACTGTAAGCTCTAGTAGGAAAGGGATCGTGTCTGGTTTGGTTCACTGTTGTATTTCTGAATTGCCTGGTACACATTAGTGTCTTTAGTAAACAAGTTGGATGAAAGCAAGGAAATGATATAATAACATTACTTTGCTTTTGCACCTGGTATATAATTATAAATAAAATACGCTCCTTACTGTTATAAACTCAAAGGAATCCATGATCTTAATAAGAAGGACAACTCTATGATTGATGTAAATATCAACTGTGGACAAGTATGCAAAAGTTTCTTCTTTTTACAAATAATTTTTATTGTGTGTGTGTGTGTGTGTGTGTGTGTGTGTGTGTGTGTGTGTGTGTGTACACATATAGACAACCCATGGGAGACAGGGCAGTTATCTTGCTCCATCATGTGGGTCCTGGGGATAAAATTCAAGTCATCAGGCTTGAAAGCAAATGTCTTTATCCTCTGAGCTATCTCACTGGCTCTACCTTGTGTTTTGAGACAAAGTCTTTCACTCGGACCCAGGACTTGCCAATTAGGCCAGGCTAACTGGCCTGCTCCTCCTGTCTCTGCCTCCCGTGTTGAGATTACAGGTGTGGTCCACAGTGCCATGCCAGGATCTTTTAAATGGGTGTTAGGAACTAAATTCAGGTCCTGAGCAATCACTTTACCAACTGAGGTATTTCCCTAACCTCCTGGCAGTGGAGAACTTTTAAACAAGTAATATTACTTGATGTCATTTCAAGAACTCTTCTGCTTGGGAAGCTGAGTGAAGTAGCGCACACCTTTAATTCTGAGCACTCAAGAGGCTGAGCCAGTTGGATTGCTAGAAATATAAAGGTAGCCTAGGCTACAGAGTAAGATCCTATCTTTAAATAAATAAATAAAGACACCTCCCTTCCAAAAAGAAAAAAAAATGCTTCTACTTAAAATGTCTTAGCAAGTTTAGTGTATTAATAGTTTCTTCCAAATGGTGACACTCCAAAACCCATACTTCCTTTGGCTTTCACTCCTGATTCCTATAAGCAAGTCAGAGTATTTTATAAACTCTAATGATTGTTCCTTCATTGACAGAGTGTTGTTTCCTGTGACTAGCCAGTCAGTCCCCTGATTAAACTCTACATAGAAAGCTCAGTGACAGGACAGAGGGAAGTATCTCCTTATTAGCTTCCCGTTGTATCTTCAGACTGGAAACCAAGATCCCAAGATGTGAAAGGCGTTGGGGAATATAGTCCTTCAACCCCCAGGTGACAGGCTGGCTAGAGTTGAACTGTCCCCAATGTGAAAGTATCTTCTGTGGAGACACTATCATAGTCAGAATTGTGGATCAAGTACAAGGACCATGCTGAAACTTGTTCCAGCAGCTGTCTTCATTAGGCCTGGTGAGACTGGAGTTTCCTTAGAATCTGCTTGTTTGATTGAGACAGTCCTACTGATATTACCTGCTAGGTGGACCTCAAATGAGATAAAATATTGAGCTGGCTCAGCAGTTAAGAACACTAGCTGCTCTGCAGAGGACCTGGGTTCAGTTCCCAGCACCCACTAGTGGCTTATAACATCTATAACTCCAGTTCCAGGAGACCCAACACCCTCTTCTGACTTCTTTGGGTACTGTATAAATGTGGTACACATACATACATGTAGTCAAAAGACTCACAAATTTTTATTTTTTATTTTTGTTTTTTTGAAACATGGTTTCTCTGTGTAGCCCTGGCTGTCCTGGAAATCAGAGATCCGCCTGCCCCTGTCTCCCAAGTGTTGGTATTAAAGACATGCACCACCACTGCCCAGCTCACTCACACACATACACACACCACACACACACACAGACACACACACACACACACACACAAAACAAAACAAAAAACAAACAAACAACAACAACAACAAAAAAAAAACCACAACAGTACAGAAGATGTAATATATTGGTGCAACACATGCTTACCATGCAGAAGGCCCTGGATTCAATCCCCACCATTGCCTATTACAAACCTATTTACATGTTGGTCTTATCTTGTATCACAGAGGTAGTTAGAAGAGACTTCTCTATCTGCCATTGTATGACATGTCTACCACAAACCTGTGGGGATCATTTTGCTTGATGTTTTGTTTTTGAAATAGGATCTTGTGTAGCCATAGCCGCCTCCCGTCTTCTTCCTTCTACCTCTGGGGTGCTGGGGTAACAGGCATGTTCTGCCACACTAGGTTTGTGCAGTGCTGGGAATAGAACCCAGTGCTCTGGGCATACTGGGCAAGGACTCTGCCAACTGAGTTACGTCCTCAACACCTGGAAACCATTTTACAGTGCAGTTATTGAAAGAATATTGGTGATTTTCTCACAAGTGCTATAGAGTCTCTACACCTAAGTATAACAGTGTCCCCATACTACTCTGCCTTCTTTCCCCATTAAATTTCATATTTCTTATCTTCTGATTGTAAACTCTCAGAAGGAAATGAAGAATTTTGAGTTTCTGACAGTTTCTTCCTCTCCTTTCTTCCCTCCATCCCCCCAAGCCCACATACAATTTGTGGTCTAGTTGAAAATAAATATTCAGTCTTTGAAGTCCTCTGACACTAAGCAACTTCATTAATGATGTGAGAACTGATCATGTTCTTGTGCATGCTCGGGTGGAACAATCTGCATAGGCTAGGATTTTAGTTTCCTGTAATTCCAGCATTCTGGAGGTAGAGACTGGAAAGTCATGAATTTAGAACTAGTCTGGGCTATATAATGAGCAGTAAAGGTCAGGGTTATAATACTGAGCTATTCCTTTTTGTAGTAGTAAACTTAATATTAATTCTTCAAAAACAGAAAAAAAATAGTTCTTCTGTAACTGTCTTTAAACAAAGCGTACATTTTATTCTGACTGTTTCCATTTATAACTTTACTGTCGTTTTCAGGGGAAGGTGCTATCAACCTGGCTTTGGGTCAGAACCGAAGCCAAGATGTGAGAATGAATGGACCCATGGCATCTGGAAATTCTGTTAGGATGGAGGCAGGATTTCCCATGGCAAGTGGTCCAGGTGAGGCCCCCTACTAACTTCTGTGACATTTTACCAGTTTCCTTCTTTGGGCATGATATTTCTCTCTCTCTCTCTCTCTCTCTCTCTCTCTCTCTCTCTCTCTGGTTGGTTTTTTGTCTTTTGAGAGAGGGTTTCTCTGTGTAGCTCTGGCTATCCTAGAACTCACTTTGTAGACCAGGCTGGCCTTGAATTCACAGAGATCTGCCTGCTTCTGCCTCACAAGTACAAGGATTAAAGGCATGCTCACCACCAGACATGGGCTTGATTTTTTGAGGTGTAAGTCTTGCCGTCTAGATGGGATATATAGCATAACCACTTTTATTGACTCAGTCAGGAAAGTGAGACAGGAATTAATCTCAGGAAGGTTATAATAACAGAGTATAAGGCTATGGTCTCTACAGTATTTGACTTAAAATCTGATGAACACTGAGTCTTGGAGTAAGCATTTATTAAGTACCTAGTGTATGGCAGGACCTATGTTAAGTGTTGGAAATAGAAACAAGTAAAACATTTTTCACAAAATGTTTATAGTATAGTAGAGAATGTGGCTTTCCACCTTGTACTTTCTCTGAGTCTGAGGATCTGTAAGCAGAGTTCTTGTGTCTTATGTGGAATCTTCATGTCTTTGGGATAATGTGTTTTTATGTATTTAGACTTGAGATTGGCTAGAAGTGGTGGACATGTCTGTGCTGTCTCATCACTCAAGAGCCTAAGGCAGAACGATCACGTGTCTCAAGGGGGGAGGGAAGAATTTACAAGAGGTGCAAATAGTTCACTCCTTCTCTAGTAATCCTGAAATTTCTCCTTCAGAGATGAAACTTGATATTCTATGATTCACAAGATATTAGAATTGAGTTGGCTCTCACTTTTAAAGTTGGAAAGTTGGATTCATGGAAAGGAAACGATTTGTCCCAGGTCGAGTAGCAGTGAACTAATATTCCAGATATCCTTACTTCAGATCAGTGGTCTTTTCACTGCACTGGTGGCTTGAAACCTTTGAAGCTTTAGGAGTCTGTTCAGATGAAATGGAAAGTCACAGCTGCATGGTTAAAGAAGAGTAGGAGCCTGAGGTTGTGTACAGTCAGTTGCTCCATCATCCCTGACGACTATAGTATTGTTTAAAAGAAGTGCAGCAGAAGGGACTGGAGGGGTGTCTCAGTGCTTAAGAGCACTTGTTCTTGCAAAGATACTACTGGGTTTGGTTCTCAGCAACCACATGGTGGCTTGCAGTTGTCTGTAACTCCAGTTTCAGGGGATCTCATGCCCTCTTCTGACTTCCACAGGCACCAGACACACACTTGATGCACAGATATATACACAAACAAAACATTCATACACATAAAGGACATCTTTTTTTTTTTTTTTTTTTTTTTTTTGGTTTTTTGAGACAGGGTTTCTCTGTGTAGCTTTGCGCCTTCCCTGGGACTCACTTGGTAGCCCAGGCTGGCCTCTAACTCACAGAGATCTGCCTGGCTCTGCCTCCCGAGTGCTGGGATTAAAGGCGTGCGCCACTACC
The DNA here is from genome assembly GCF_949786415.1 of Peromyscus eremicus. Taxonomy (NCBI): domain Eukaryota; kingdom Metazoa; phylum Chordata; class Mammalia; order Rodentia; family Cricetidae; genus Peromyscus; species Peromyscus eremicus. Next base: position 128,665,490 of record NC_081419.1, on the reverse strand, counting down.
GCCCGGCCATCTTTTTTTTTTTTTTTTTTTTTTTTTTTTTTAAATGCAAAAAAATGGAGGAACTCCATTTATAAACTGCTGTTCTGAACTGTAAGCAAAAACTTGGCATAACCAGGCGTAATGGTACATGCCTTTAATTCCAGCACTTGGGAGGCAAAGACAGGTAGATCTTAGTGAGTTTGAGGCCAGCCTGGTCTATGTAGTGAGTTTCAGGATAACCAGGGCTATCTAGAGAGATCCTATCTCAAAATACCAAAATTAAAAAACAAAGAACTTGGCATAGAATTGGAATTGGGTTTTTATACTGCCTGTGCATTTTCTGTTTACCTCAAGCTATTTGCTATATTTCAGTGAAATATAGTATATATTTTTATTTCCCTGAAATATAGTAGGTATATTTCATCTTTATTTTTAAAAATGACATGATAAGACCTGCAATCATTGGAGCATATGCTTAATAGTAGATGAGCACTCTCCTAAAGCAAGCATTCCTTAATTTCTTCACACATGCATCTACTGTTGCTTGTCAGCTATCTACTGTTAAACTCCATCTGTATTCACAGCCCTCACTGTTTTATTCATCTGTCAAAGTCTGTGCTGTTGGACTAATGTAAAGTGTCATATAATTAATGGTAAACATCTAACCTGGTGAATTATATATAGACCTGGTTCCCCATACAGCTCTGAGCAAGTGTTAAGGTAGCTTGATAATAAGTCATAGATGACTGGGTGGTGGTGGCACACGCCTTTAATCCCAGCACTTGGGAGGCAGAGGCAGGTAGATCTCTGTGAGTTTGAGGACAGCCTGGTCTACAGAGTGAGTTCCAGGACAGCCAAGGCTACACAGAGAAACTCTGTCTCGGAGGGAAAAAAAAAAAAGTCATAGGTGGTCTTGTTGCCACTGCTAAAAGAGTGAAGGTGGAAGATGCAGCAGGAAGAACCTAGACACCATCCATGTCAGTAAAGAGGTGAGTAGACCTGGCACGAAAGCCAGGGAATCGGAGTTTGGATCTCAACTCCTGCCCACGGGCACTAATATTTTCTGGTCTTAGGTGACCATAAATATCTTTAATTATATCCTAGAAACAATGTTAGAGATCCCATCAAGTCTTGAGTTATCAAGATACTTGTTAAACTGAGGCCAGCCAGCACACTGATTCCACCATCTAGTATCTGGCTAGTGTTATAGTGCCATAAGTTCATTAACATACAGAAAACCTTGAAGCTAATGAAATCAGGTTAAATTGGTATTTAATGGAAGATAGTGATTGTGATCATTTATGACACAGAGTACCAGGACTAATTAGTTAGTGATGACCTGTAGTCACCATGACATTTTAACCTCCAGGTATTTCTTTACATCAACTGTATTTTAAGATTCCTTTTCTTACATGTCTGTTGGACCTTAATGGATACAAATGAAGTTTAATAGTAGGTTAAATTAAGTAGAGAAATCTTCCTAGGGAAAGAAACCTTACATTTCCTCTGAAAACAATAGTAAGTAACTTTAGAATTATGTATCTAGAACGTCTTAATTTTTCAATTAATCTTAGCACTACTTTTTTCTCTTAGCATTGACAATAGAAAGCAACTAAACCTAAATTTATAGCCCCTTTTTTTTCATGCCCTTAGAGAATCCCTAGATTTTTGGGTATACCGTAGTGATCATTTAATCAAAGGTTTTCATTCTTGGCTGTTGGTATTTGAGGCCAGTGATTCTTTACTGTGAGTAGCTATCTTGTACATAGGGGTATATTTAATATCATCCTGGGCTTTTACCACTGTGCATCTCTTTCTTCTAACTGTGCCAACTAAAGACATCTCTGGATTTGACTCAATATCCCCTAGATATTACCTGCAGTGAGAACCACAGATCTAGTTCAAATTCCCACATAGTACCAGAAATGAATGTTAACATGTTACCACTGAGCAGATAATCAGTGTGTACTGGAAACAAGAAGCTCATTGTGAGCCAAGAAGATCTGTTCTTCATGGCATGAGAGTGTTCTCTTGTTGTTGCTTGTCTTGTTTTTCGTCAGATTCTCACTGTATAGCTCTCACTAACCTGAGACTTGCTATGTAGAGCAGGCTAGCCTTGAACTTGCAGCTATCCTTCTGCCTTTGTTTTCTGAGTGTTGGGGTTTCAAGTGTGCACTACCATACCTGTTTCATGAGAGTATTCTAATTGCTATCTTTGAAAATGGGTGGGATTCCACAGAAGTAGATCTAGTTTTAAAAGATAACTCTTTATCTGGTTGTGTTTTCTAACTAGAAAACTCTTAAAGTTCTACATAAGGTACAACATGTAATGCATAGCTGAGATTTTAAGCAAGCAAGTGAACTCAGAGAAAAATCAGTTTAAAATGAAAATTTAAATAGTGATGAACAGCTGGTGTCGAAGCACAAGACTTTATAATCTCAGCAGTCAGGACCATGTCAAGACTTATCTGAGTTACATATTAAGACCATGTCTTTAAAGTGGGGGAGGAGGAAGGGACACAACATAAAAAATCATAGAGAATCTGAAGAGCCAAGTGATTTGGGTTGCCAGGAAGGATACATGAAGAATGCAGTTAGAATTCAAAATCCTTCATGAAGCCAGATTTTTCAGTGAAAGGTAGATTCTAAAAATGTTAGTTACCTTTGACACGGAGTACATGGATATTTGCCTTTCTTGACATGGGCTCTCTTTGGAGGATGGTGGTTTGGGGAATGTCTTCTCTAATCATTTGCATGTTGAACGTATTATAATAAAATGGCCTGCAACAGCTAACCTGTCATTAATATTAAGTGGTTCTAGACTGGTAAACCACTGATGCTATGGAGGAGCACATTCTCAGCCCAGGCCATTATGCACTTTCAGTTAAAACTTACTATAATAAACAAGTGTGTGCTAAATTAATGAATTTTAGGGTTAAACTTCCATTTTTTTGAATTTTAGGTAATAGGAAGAATATCAGCGTGTTTAAAATTATGAAAATGATAATAAAAAGATATTAATAGGCCTTGTGGTGGTGATGGTGGTGCACACCTTTAATCCCAGCACTTGGGAGGCAGAGGCAGGTGGATCTCTGTGAGTTCTATGCCAGCCTGGTCTACAAAGTGAGTTCCAAGATAACCAGGACTGTTACACAGAGAAGCCCTGTCTCGGGGGAAAAACAAAAAAATTAACAGTATAAATATGTTTGGAGGGGGAACAGAACTTGTACAAAATTTAAAGGTAGCAAATGAGTGATTTAGTCAGCAAATTAGAAATAGCTGGACTTGAAGGAGAATTTGAAGAAATTACCCAGAATACAGGAGAGAGAAATAGTGGAAATATGAAAGCAGTCAAGAGACTTGAAGGATAAAATGAGAAAGTTTACCATGTTTTTAAAAGAGTTCCAGAAGATGAAGAAACTGAGGGACAAGCATTAAAGAATACCTGAAAAATTTCCAGAACTGATTTTTCAAAATGACACAATTCCTTCATATCAGAAGACCAGAGATGCTGAGCATCACAGATAAATCCACATCTAAACCACACTGCAAACATACAGAACATGGAAAACAGAATGTTAAAGGCACTCCCTCCTCCATGCACACACACCGGAAAAGAGCCATTGCTTACAAAGGAAAGACTGTCAGATTCACAGCTCATTTCTCAACTGGAACATTGGAAGCCAGAGTCTTAGAATAGTATTTCCAAAATGCTAAGGAAATCATTTGGAGCCTAGAATTCTAAACCTAGTTGTGCTATCGAGAGAAGTAGAACAAAATATTTTCAAAGAGACGAGAGCATTGCCAGCTGTGCTTGCCCGCAGCCCTGCTGCCATGGGCTGAAGATAGAGGGCAGAGGAAAGGCCCTGGTTCCTTGTGCCTCACGCTTGCATACTGTGGACTTTGCTGTGCAGCACGGCTATATTAAGGGCATTCGTGACCTTGTCCACAGCACTCCTCCTATGAAAGTTGTCTTTCGTGATCCCTACTGTTTGAAGAAGCGTCGCTGCAGAGGGCATCCACACCAGGCAGTCTGTATTGTGACAAGAACGTCCACCTCAATATCGGCAATGTTTTACCTGTGGGCACCATGCCTGAGGGTACTATTGTGTGTTTTCTGGAGAAGCCTGGGAACAGGCAAGCTGGCACTAGCTCCTGGGAACTATATAACAGCTATCTCCCACAACCCAGAGACCAGGACCCAAGTGAACTTGCCTTCAGGGTCCAAAAAGGTCATTTTCCAGACCAACAAAGCTGTTGTTGGTATGGTGGCCAGTGGAGATAGAATTGACAAACCTATCTTTAAAGGCAAGCTGTGCGTACCACGAGTAAAAGACAAAGAACTGCTGGCTGTGTATATGGGGTGCGGCCATAAGTCCTTTGGAGCATCCCTGTAGATGGAGTTTTCCTGCCTGGCCCACAGTCAGGACAAATCTCTGTCACCCGCCAGCCCCACAGTCCCTCAGACCCAACCAAGCAAACACAGAGACTTATATTGCTTACAAACTGTATGGCCGTGGCAGGCTTCTTGCTATCTGTTCTTACAGCTTAAATTAATCCATTTCTATAAATCTATACCTTGCCACATGGCTCGTGGCTTCCCGGCATCTTCACATGCTGTTTCTCATCATGGCGGCTGGCAGTGTCTCTCTGACTCAGCCTTCCACTTCCCAGCTTTATTCTCCTCCTTGTCCCGCCTACACTTCCTGCCTAGCCAATGGCCAATCAGTGTTTTATTTATTGACTAATTAGCAACACATTTGCCATACAGAACATCCCACAGCACATCCCTTTGGAGGTTGTAGACACCAGCACATTGGCAAACCCTCCAATATCTGAAGAGATGCCCCCTGATGAGTGCAAAGTGGGTCTTGCTGCCTGCTGGACTGGGTGTTTGCATGGAACCAAAACTGTAAGGGAAAGTTTAGCTCATGAGCCCAATAAAGTTTGTCCTTTGGCAAAACAAAACAAAAACATTTACCTATCATTAACACACTTTGCTAATTGAACTGCTCAAGGATGTACTTTAGGAAGAAGAAAGTTGAATCTAACATGGAAGAAATAAGATCTAAGAAGGAACGGTGAGCTCCTGATTGGAAAACCTATGTAAGACTGACTTAATAGTAATGATGATCAGATGTTGTTTAGATTGGTAGAAAGAAAGGGTATGATGAAAAAAATCCAGTAAAATTTAGGGAAAATAAGACAGTACAGCATAGGGAGAAAAAATAATGTAAATATAAGCCATAGAATGAATGATAAATCAGAATATACCAGGCAGAAGCTGACAGTAAAGGTAACTAGATTGGGAACACTAATAATATGGAAGTATTACTTAGAATAATAATCTCAGATTTAGCTCTGTACTGTTTGGAGAACTGTAGAAAATATAAGGACACAAAGTTCTAAGTCCAAAATAAGATTAAGCCAGGTAAATACTAACAAGAAAAAGGATAATTTTTTTTTTTAAATCAGACAAGACAGATGCTAAGATGAAAAGGATAAAGCTGTACATGGTGGTACATGCCTTTAATCCTAGCACTGGGGAAGCTGAGGCAGGCAGCTGCGTCTCCATGAGTTTGAAGTTAGCCTGGTCTACAAAGCAAGTTCCAGGACAGCAAGGAATACATAATGAGACCCTGTCTCAAAAAAGAAAGGAAAACAAAAAATATATTGTATATATTTGTATATGTATATATATAAAGTATATATATATAAAGTATACACGTATATATAAAATATGTAATCTGGGCATGGTGGTATTTGCCTGTAATTCTACCTATATAGTACCTGCTTAGGAGGACCTTAAGCTCAAGGCCTAGGTGGACTACATACCAAATTGAAAACCTGCTGGAGCAATTTATACTCTGTCACAAAATGTAAAAAGAGTCACACATGTAGCTTGGTACTAGAGTGCTTGTCTAGCATACACAGACTTGAGTTCCATCCCTCGTACCACAAGTAACAATAATAAAAGATAAAAATCATGTGAATGAAAAAGGCCACTGTATATAACAGAAAAATTTCATCAAAAAAATTGCTAAATTTTTGCATACCTAATAACCTAGCCTCTGAATATATAAAAATAACACTGAGATGCCAAGTCTTGGAGATTTTAACATCCGTTAGTAATTGATGAATCAAACTTATAAAAAACAATAAGAATAAAGAAAGTTTGAATGACATGATGAAAAGTTTTATATAATGAGCCAGGCCTGGTTTCATACACCTTTAATTTCAGTGCTTAGGAAGTAGGTGGATCTCTGTGAGTTCAAGGCCAGTCAGTCATGGCTACATAGATTATCTCCAAAATAAAAAGCTTTATGTGAATGAATATGTATAGAAAATATGTAATCCTAATTCCAGAGTTCTTAATCTTTTCAGGAACAAATGGAGTATTTATATGAGTTGACTATAAATGTTTTTAAAAGCAAGTTTTAGTAAATACAATGGAACAATAAATATCCTATAGATTCTATGTCTAGCTATAGTGTACTTAAGTGACTGGCAAAATAAATAATACATAACCAAAATACCCCATATTTTTTAAAATTTAGAAGTATATTCTAAGTGCCTTATGATTTTAAAGGATAATCAGATGGAAACTGAGAAGTGTTTAGAATTTTAGGGTGGGGATATTATGTATCAATCAAATTTTGTGAAATACATCCATTAAAGAAGTTGGAAGGAAAGCTCTCAGGTATCAGTGGTGAACATCAATGGAAAATTAATGATCTAAGAGTTTGACTTAAGAATTGAGAAAAAGGGCTAGATGTGGTGTATGCCTTTAATCCTAGCACTTAGAAGGCAAGCAGGTGAATCTCTATTGAGTTTGAGGCCAGCCTGGTCTATAAAGCAAGTTCTAGGCCAGCTAAGGCTATAGAATGAGACCCTGTCTCACAACCATCTGTAACTCTAGTTCCAGGAGATCTAACACCTCTTCTGGTCTCCACAAACACCAGGCATGTATGTAGTGCACACACGTGTACATGCAGGCAAATACCAGGCATATGTGTGGTGCACACACGTATACATGTAGGCAAAACATTCGTAGACATAAAATTTTAAAATCTAAAAATAGCCATTAAAAGAAAGTTTTTTATAACTTTCAGAATTTCTAAAATATGTCACTAAAAATAAAAATTGTAAGCTGAGTGTGGTGGCTCACCTGTAATCTCAGCCCTTCCAGAAGCAATTATCATGAGTTGCAGACCAGTCTGGTCATTAGAGTAAGATCTCATCTCAAAAAACAAACACCACACACACACACACACACACACACACACACACACACACACACACACACAATGTGCCAACATAAGTAGATACTTTTTTTTCTTCTAGGATTAATAAGGATGACGAGCCCTGCCACTGTTATGATGCCCCAGGGTGGGAACATGTCATCTTCCATGATGGCACCAGGCCCCAATCCAGAACTGCAGCCCAGGACTCCTCGCCCTGCTTCTCATTCAGGTAGTGACTTCCACTTCCACTCGTTGGGATTTAAAGACACTGGAACTACTTACACATATCATTGAGATTTAGTCACTGATGCTAAATTTCTAACTACTTAGTTCTAGTGTTTACCTTCTTTACAAAATCTACTATGAATTTTCACAGCTAAATGTCAATATTTCTTCTCAGAATGTACTATTTTCTTACTATCTGTGCCCCAATATTCCCTATGTTCTTATTTAGGATTCCTATTGCTCTGAAGAGACACCATGACCACAGCAATTGCTATAAAGGAAGGCATTTTATTGGGGCTTGCTTACAGGTTCAGAGGTTTAGTCAATTGTCTTCATGGCAGGTAGACAGGGTGCTAGAGAAGTAGCTGAGCGTTCTACATCTGGATCAGCAGGCAGCAGGAAGAGAGAGTGACACTGGGCCTGGCTTGAGCACTTGAAACCTCAAAGCCCACCCCCAGTGATACCCTTCCTCCAACAAGGCCACATCCCTAATTGTGCCACTCCCTTTGAGCCTTGAGGGCCATTTTCATTCAAACCACCACATATACCTTGGCATGCTTAGTTCTATAAGATATATCATGACAGAATTTTGAAGTCATACAAATTTGGTAAATGTTTCATAAATTAACATATTAGCAGCACTAAGCTTTCTACAGTAAAGAAGAAAGTTATCTGAAATCATTAGGTCTAGCATTTCCCAAACCTAGTTGACTATTTTATTTTGTTTTCCTTTAACAGTAATTGCCCAGAATACAATTTTGAAAATCTTGTTGTCTATTTTAAGTTTGGTGTGTCTCACCACCAGTGAACCACAAGCTGTCTTTAAGGCAGGATTCATCTTTATATTTGTTGATATGCTGTTTGTTCTTAGAACATACTCAATCAAGAACATGGTAATACCAGTGGTACCAGCAGATCCAAGCCAGTGTGCTATGATGTGGGTTGTAATAGGTTAATTATTGTTCACTATCTTTAAACAGATGCAATGGATCCACTTCTCTCTGGACTCCATATACAGCAACAGAGTCATCCCTCAGGATCTTTACCTCCAGCACATCACCCAATGCAGCCTGTTCCTGTGAATAGACAAATGAATCCAGCTAATTTTCCCCAGCTGCAGCAACAGCAGCAGCAGCAGCAGCAGCAGCAGCAACAACAACAGCAGCAGCAACAGTTGCAGACAAGACCTCCACAGCAACATCAGCAGCAACAGCCACAGGGGATTCGTCCACAGTTTACTGCTCCAACTCAGGTGCCTGTTCCTCCAGGCTGGAACCAGTTGCCTTCTGGAGCCCTACAGCCTCCGCCAGCCCAGGGCTCTTTGGGCACAATGACTGCAAATCAAGGGTGGAAGAAGGCTCCCTTGCCTAGCCCAATGCAACAACAACTTCAGGCAAGACCTTCCTTAGCCACGGTACAGACACCTTCTCACCCTCCCCCTCCTTATCCCTTTGGCAGCCAGCAGGCCTCACAAGCCCATACAAACTTTCCTCAAATGAGCAACCCAGGCCAGTTCACAGCTCCTCAGATGAAGAGTTTGCAGGGAGGGCCCTCCAGGGTCCCAACCCCACTGCAACAACCCCACCTCACCAACAAGTCTCCTGCCTCCTCACCCTCCTCCTTCCAGCAGGGATCCCCTGCCTCCTCCCCAACGGTTAACCAAACTCAACAGCAAATGGGACCAAGGCCACCTCAAAATAACCCACTTCCCCAGGGATTTCAGCAGCCTGTCAGCTCTCCAGGTCGGAGTCCCATGGTTCAACAGGGAAATGTGCCACCTAACTTCATGGTGATGCAGCATCAGCCACCAAACCAGGGGCCACAGAGTTTACACCCAGGCCTAGGAGGTGAGGAACACTAAAGCTGCTTGTGTTGGTAAATTTACTGGAGATAGAGTTGAGTAGAATGTCAGGTTTTAGTGTTAATGGCGGGAGTGAAATAAGGATGTAATTGTTTGGTTTTGTGATATGGTGATGACACTTGATACTTAGTTAACTTAATGTATTTTTATGTTGATTACCATATAACATCTTACTGGTAAAATATAAGCTAGCTCTCTGGATAAAAATGCAGGTGAAATTCAAAATAGAGATTTTTGCTTTGTTTCAAACTATTTTTGCTTAATCTTGTACTGGTAAATTAAAATGTCCAGACCAAACATGTATTTTATTAGTAAATTGAGATTATGCAGTTGAACAAAAATGAAAAGATAAGTACAAGGTTTTATTGGGGAAAATGCCCTTCTAGTTACCAATTTTGATAATCCTAGTTAGTAAAATAGTAAGCATGGTATTTGTTAAGTTTGATTAAAGTATTAAAGGGGACTAAGTTCAAAAATCATTACTTTTATAGTTTTATAATGCCAATGCCTACTCCTTAGAGAGGGAATTCCACTAGTTATACCTAAAGGAGATTTATTTATTTATTTTGTAAGGTGCCTCTTGTATGAAGAAAAAGCAATGGAGCTTAATGTGTGAGAGGTAAAACGATTACAGTAAAACTTATTCATCTCCATGTTTATTATTTATTCTTATTAATCATTGATCTAGTGCACATGACTGTGCTTGGAGCTTTTCAGTAAGGCATAGAGAGTGTCAGTAAAACTCATTTGATAAGAATATCCTCCACCGAAAGACACCCATTGCCTACCCAGAAAAAACCCTTGCATCTTCAATGCAGCATAACAAAGGCATGCTCCCATGGTTCCTGGTAAAATTAAGTTGCTCATCAGTCCTTTCACTCTCTTATACTTGATTTTGCTGAAATACAGGCTCTAATATTTTAATTCTAAAACACTTTTAGAAATGTAAGAATGTTTCTGCTCCAAACTTCACTATTCCGGCCATCTAGCCCTAGATCAGTGGAATCTGGGTAGTCCCTTCTGCAGAGATGATTACTGATTTAATTACAACAAAAGCATGTAAATGGGGACTTGTTGCTGCTAACAGAAGGACAAATGTATATTTGTCTACAGAGTTTTTCAGGGCATTGAAAATTTGGCCCTAATAAACAAATTTTAAGAGAGCTTTTTAGGTATTGTTGCTCTATGAAAGAGCAGTTGATAATGCTTGCCTAGGTGGTCTCGCCACATCAAGACCTGTGGTATGCACATGAGTGGATCTGAGATTCTCTTTATTGCAAACTTGTTTTCTGAAATTAGGCCTTCCTAAAGGATGTAAACTTGAGTAAGATTACATTAGAGCATGATTTTTGGTACCATAGCTATCAGAATCACAGCAAACCTTACAAGAGAAAGGCATAAGTTTAATATAGCCTCACTTTGAAGCTCCTGTGAATCCTTGTCTCTTCCAAAGAGATAAGCACAACACTGTTGGGGGAGGGAGATTTTTCTGCAAAGATTGTCATCCATTTCCCTCAAAGGGGAAAAAAAATATCACCCATCTATCCTTAATCAGGACCCAACTTTTTCTTTTATAGTATTTCATATCAATTTGTTTGAACATGAGAGAATTCAGCATATTCCTTTGGTGCCTGTGTTACAGTATATAAATATTGGGAGTCCATTGTATTACAGAGAAAAGTGAGCCCACAAACCTTGCTATGGTATGGCCTCAGATCACATGTAGGGAGCAGATTGCCATCTTTTCCTTGGCATGTTTTAAGTGTAAATTTTTTAGTATTTCTTTTTCATTTTGACAATGCTCATGTAAGGGATTGTATTGATTTTTTTAACCATCTTTCCCAACCTTATTATTAAAGATCCTACCAGTGTGACAGAAAGAGCTAAGCCAGTGGAAACTTCATGCAGCTCATCCTTCCTTATTCATTCCATATCTCAGCAAGAGTATAAATTTGCTAGGTAACTGCCTTACTCATTGTTTTCTATTAAGGAATGCCTAAACGCCTCCCACCTGGCTTCTCAGCAGGACAGGCCAATCCGAACTTTATGCAAGGTCAGGTGCCTTCCACCACAGCAACCACCCCGGGGAATTCAGGAGCCCTTCAACTGCAAGCAAATCAAAATGTCCAGCATGCAGGTTTGTTTACTTTGATTTAATTAGCCACATTTATTGAGCATTGATTATGTGGTAAACGCCTTGATAGACAATAGACGTATACAAATGAACAAGTCCTTTAATTTCTCACACATAGATAATCTCTGGGAAATATGGAAAATAAGTTATTTTTTTTCAAGAACCAGGAAACACCTTAGGAAAGAAATGAAACCAGTTAGAGCAAGAGTCATACATATGCATGAACACACGTGTGCACATACATGCACACTTCCTTTTCTTTCTATAAAGGACTAAATAGTAAATAGCTTAGGTCATTTAGTCTGTATTGCAACTATTCAACTCTACTCAGTGAGGACAACAGTGTTCCAAATCCTTGCCTGTTTTCAAACCAACCATAGGCCTGATTTGCTGATCCCTGGATTAGAACTTGCTCAGGCAAAAGGCATTTCTGGGAAAAGAAACCATAAATTCACAGTTACATGGGTATATGGCATGTTTGAACATCTGCAACTATTAAAATCTCTGGATAGTACATATTAGCTTCATTTATGCTGAATATCTAAATTCTGGTAAGCAGTGTGGCACTTTTCCAGTTCAATCAGTACCAGTAGTATAGTATATAAAAGAAAGTTTGGAGAGGAAATAACATAAAGTGGATTGGCTAATAAGTACACCTTGAAGCAGTTTTGTAAACCCAAATTTCATGTTTCTGGGTGTCTTCTGGTTGCTTAGGAACTAAGTAATTTTTTGCTGTTTCTCATGAAGTAGTTTAGACTAAGTTAGCTTAAATTTTTCTGAACTCCAACTTTCACTGTAAACTGCTTCAAGAATGAGAAAAATTCTAGGGTCTGCAAGATGTCTCAGCAGGTTAAAGTGCTTATTCTGGCCTTCCTAGCCAATGGACACATATATGCCTACACACACACACAATAATAATAAATAAATAGATAAAAATTTAATTTTTTAAGGAATAAAAAAGAATGGGGGGCTAGAGTGATAACTCAGTGTTTAAAAAGGCTTTCTGCTCCCAGAGAACCTACATTTAGTTCTCAGTATCTATATCAGTGACTCACAACCTCCTTCACTTCTGGCTTCAAGAGATCTGATACCCTCCTCTGGCTCCATGGGCACTCATACACATGTGGCATTCATTTATACAGATACATACACATAAATAACAATTTTAAAAGTTTTTTAAAAGAATGAGACTGGGCATGGTGGCACTTGGGAGGCAAAGGTGGGAGGATCTCTGAGTTCAAGGCCAGCCTAACCAACATAGTTCCAGAACAGCCAGGACTACATAGAGAGACCCTGTCTCAAAAAAGAAAGAATGAGAAAAGTTTTGACTTGATAACTAAAAAGTTCTTATTGTCCCTTGAAAGATGAGAGGAGAGTGGAACACACTACTCGATTTTTACTATCTGCTAATATAAAACTGCATTCCTGAGTTCTGTAAGCTAATGTTTTATAAGTCTTAGGGCCAGAGAAATGGCTCAGTGGCTAAGAGTACTGGGTGCTCTTCTAGAGGACAAGGGTTTGCTTCCCAGCATCTGAATGGTGGCTCACTCCAATCCTAGGGAATCTGAATTCCTCTTCTGGCCTGTGAGGCACCAAGCATAGATGTGGTATACAAATATATATATAGGCAAAACACCCATACACATAGAATCAAAGTGAATTTTTTTTTTAAATTTATAATTCTTCCACCCTGGCACAGCTATTATCTTCTTAAATGAAGACTTCTATGTGTCCTTATTGTTTTGATTTCTCCATTGAGTCTGACTAAAGCAGCGTCCTCTTGTCTGCCATTTTCTAGTTTATTACCCTGTTTTATTTTTGTGTTAACTTTTATTATTTACTGAAAAGTTGTCTTTTTATATTTTGTCTCTTGCCAACTATGCTCTAAAGAAGCAAAGGTCTTACCTATTCTGTTTATTGATACTAAATCAGCACTGAAAATACTCAATAAATAATTATTGCTTGGATAACTATATACTTGCATATGACATATACAATGGTTGTGAAGTTCAAGTTTGAATTTATGAGGCTGGATTAGAAAGCCTTCCTGAAATTCAGGAGAAATTGTGATAGAGTGAAGGGGCAGTTTATGCTTACCCCTCAAGCTAGAGCGTGGATTGGCTTTGTAACTTCATTAGATTGCCACTTAATAGTGCCTATTTAAAGTTAGATAGATAGATAGATAGATAGATAGATAGATAGATAGATAGATAGACAAATAAATAGATAAATAAATAACAGAGATAGGGCATAATTCATTTGGTAAAGAGCTTGCTGTAGAAGCATGAGAACCACAGTTTGAATCCCAAGAACCCACATAAAAGCTGAATGAGTATGACAGCTACCTATAGCTGCTGTGCACATGTACATACATAGATCAAAAATGACAAGGATAAAATAAATCACATGAGCTCAACGGATGTATAGCACAGTAATAGAGTTATTGCCCAGCAGGTAAGATACCTTAGGTTCATTGTTTTTATTTTTGGTGTTTTGAGATAAGATCTTACTATGTAGCCCAGGCTAGCCTTGAACTTGTGACAGTTCTCTGGCTTCAGCCTTCTAGGTGCTAGGATTACAGGCATGAGCCACTATGCCCAGCTGAGATTTTTTTTTTTAAGCCAAACACAGTAGTGCAGATAAAGGCAGGATGGATCACATTATTTCAGAGCAGCCTGCTGTATAGTGAGGCCCCATCTCAACAGAACAAACAGTAAGCTGGAGGGTTACTCAGTGAATCAGGTTGGGTAGATTGGGAGTGTAATAGAATACATGCTAGGTAGTCTCCAGCACCACAGTGAGATTTGGGAATAAAGCAGGTAGCTATAGGAAAATCCCAAGCACCCAACAACAAACAAACAATGCAGCAGGCCAAGACAGTACCTTTGGTTTAAAGAGGACTTAGAGCATGTCCCCTGTGGTCCATGAGGGACTGCCACAGAGTAGGATCACTAAACTTTTAGGATCCTCCTGTTCACAGCTTCCACATCAGAAGTTTGTCATTTTTAGGTTACTTCAGAGGAACCCTCTTCTTAGGAAATATTGTATATTATCTTCTTTAAAGTGCAGCATCCAGATTTCACACACATAGTTTTTGAAAGGCATAATTACTTTTCCAAGAAGCGTTTTTTAAATGTCTTTATAGTATTTCTGAGTTTTTTCTAGAGGACACTGATACATTCTTTGTTTCCCTCACTTAGTCATAATAAAGCTCATTTTCTAGCCCATGGTATTTTTTGTTAATTTTTATTCACAGTAAGATAGTTAAGCTTTGTTATAACAGTGGTAATGCTTCATTTAATCTGAAAGTAAACTTTATCTTTTAATGTTATCTTTAAGTTACTATATAAGAGTAAAGATATGTTTCTCCTGCTGTATGATCATGGAAAATAAAAGCAGTTACCCCATTCTATATCATACCTCCAGAGTCTAAAATACTCACAGAAAGAGTGTCAAACACATTTATGTTGGTTATTAGGTACATGGATGATGAGTGTTTTTCAAGGTAGTTTGAGTATCTTAATAATTTGATGATAATTTTTCATTCCTTGTTTTTATTTCTTAAGGTGGTCAAGGAGCTGGTCCTCCTCAAAACCAGATGTCTCACGGGCCACCAAACATGATGCAACCCAGCCTCATGGGAATTCATGGCAACATAAACAACCAACAGGCTGGTAGCTCTGGAGTTCCTCAGGTGACCCTGGGCAACATGCAAGGCCAGCCTCAGCAGGGCCCACCATCTCAGCTGATGGGCATGCACCAACAGATTGTACCCTCTCAGGGCCAAATGGTCCAGCAACAAGGAACTTTGAACCCTCAAAACTCTATGATCCTTTCAAGGGCCCAGCTTATGCCACAGAGCCAGATGATGGTGAACCCTCAGAACCAAAATCTTGGGCCTTCACCCCAAAGGATGACCCCACCCAAGCAGATGCTTCCCCAGCAAGGCCAACAGATGATGGCACCACACAACCAGATGATGGGGCCGCAGGGGCAAGTTTTGCTCCAGCAGAACCCAGTGATAGAGCAAATAATGACCAATCAGATGCAGGGGAGTAAGCAGCAATTTAACACTCAGAACCAGTCCAGTGTCATGCCGGGACCAGCACAGATAATGAGGGGACCAACTCCGAACATGCAAGGAAACATGGTGCAATTTACAGGACAGATGTCAGGACAGATGCTGCCTCAGCAAGGGCCTGTGAACAACAGTCCATCTCAGGTTATGGGGATTCAGGGGCAGGTTCTGCGGCCACCAGGGCCCAGCCCACACATGGCCCAGCAGCATGGTGATCCTGCTACATCAGCAAACAGTGATGTCAACTTGTCTCAGATGATGCCTGATGTTAGCATGCAACAAACCAACATGGTTGCTCCACATGTGCAGACCATGCAGGGAAACAGTGCTTCAGGAAACCACTTCTCAGGCCATGGGATGTCTTTCAATGCACCATTCAGTGGTACACCCAATGGAAACCAGATGTCTTGTGGTCAAAATCCAGGCTTCCCAGTCAATAAGGATGTAACATTAACAAGCCCATTGTTGGTCAACTTATTGCAAAGTGACATTTCTGCAGGCCATTTTGGTGTAAATAATAAACAAAATAATACCAATGCAAATAAACCGAAGAAGAAGAAACCACCTCGGAAAAAGAAGAATTGTCAGCAAGATCTAAAGTAGGTTATAATCAGTTAACCTCAAATATTGCTCGTTTGTTTCTGTGTAGACATTTGTTCATAGAAATTTTTAATCATGTTTAAAATTAGGGCTGGGAATGTGGCTCTGCAGAGTGCCTTTCCACCATGCACAAGGTCTGGACATAAAACAGGTGTAGTGGTAGACTCCTGTAACTCCAACAGCATGTGGTAGCAGGAGAATCAAGAGTTCAAGGTCATCCTCCAAAAATTTGAAGTCAGCCTGTTCTCCATGAAACTCTTCCTCTAAATTTAGGATAGTACAATTCTCAGTTCATAGTTTATCTTATCTTCATCTGTCCTCTTTTCCATTGTCTTTTTGTTTATTTTAAGGTAAATTTGCTTTGTAAAGATGTCAGTGCCACTCTAAATGATAAAGATAGTTCTTTTATAATCAGTTTCCCTTTCAGTAAAAGTTCCCCAGAGGAGCTCTTTCATAAGATACAACAGGAAAGGTAATTAACAATTACATTTCATACCCAAAAACTACATACTCAGTTATGTTTCTGACTTTTGACTAAATGTTTCTTGAAGGAGTATTGTTTGAGGTGGATTTTCAGCCTTTTAATCATAAAACTGGAGTTCAGAGACATTATTAACAGACTAATGAACATAAAACAGTTCAATTCCTGCTGTTATCAGCCTGTCTGATTAACGTTTTTCTGGTGATAGGTTCCCTCACATAGGCTGGAAGTAAACTTGCAGTTACTCATTTGCCATGAGTATGCATTTGTGCTGATGTCACCAACCTTCTGAGAGATCGTAACTGTTCATTTAGACTTGTAAAAGTACCTGTACAGCATTGGGGTTCCTAGGAAGAAGAGACAGCAGGCTGAATAGGAAGATAACCTGCCTCCAGTTCTGCTGTTAGCTTACTGTGAAGCCTGTTTTATACAACTAGGGCTTTTGTTTTCTCATCCATAACCAAGGGGGCAGATAACTGGATTTTGGTGGATTTTCTTTCTTTCTTTCTTTCTTTCTTTCTTTCTTTCTTTCTTTCTTTCTTTCTTTCTTTCTTTCTTTCTCTTCTCTCTCTCTCTCTCTCTCTCTCTCTCTCTCTCTCTCTCTTTTAGTTATAAATTTGTTTGTTTGTTTTTAAAGTGAAAGATAGCACAGACTCCTCATTTGTGTTTTGAAGTAAGTAAATCGTCATATAAGGAACAAAGTGGCAGAGTGATTGGGTTGTGCTTTAGGAGCTGTTACGTGCAGGGAGTTTGGGGTTTTTCCCTCTCTAGTTTTTATGTGTATGGGTAGTTTGGCTGTGAGTATGTCTGTGCACTAATGCATGTGTATCTGGTGCCACAAGAGGCCAGAAAAGGGTGTCTTGTTTCCTGGATCTGGAGTGACACAGTTGGGAGCTGCCACCATGGGTATACTGGGAATTGAACCTGGATCCTCTGGAAGAACAGCCAGTACTCGTGACCTCTGAGCCATCTCTCCAGCCCTGTGCTACTGCTGGTGCTTTTCTTTAAAATGAATGTATGTGGTTTATAAAACAACATAGAGTGTAATGGGACAAAATACTATCTAAAAGTGGATGACTGTAATCAGATCAAAGGGAAACTATGGTAGGAAAGAAAGGTACAACTGGGAATAAGAAACACACCAAATAAGGAATGTAAGCACTATGGTTTCTCAGAAATGTGGATGTTAAGCCAGGCATTGGTGGTGTACAACTTTAATCCCAGCACTCAGGAGGCAGAGGCAAATGGATCCGTGAGTTTGAGGCCAGCCTGTTCTATAGGGCAATTTCCAGGATAGCCAGAGCTACACAGAGAAATGTTGTCTCAAAAAGCTAAACAAAAAAATGTGTAAGTTAGTAGGAAAAAAGAAAGTTTTCATTTTTTTCCTTTCCTACTAAAATTCTAAATTACAAAAAGAATCCTAAGTTAGAAAAAGAATCCTAAGGCCAATGGTTATGTCTCCAGTCTTTATTCTGTAGCAATGTTAAGTAACTTTTTTGTGGTAGTCTCTACCTTTCCTCTCAATACTACCTCTACCTTATAGTTGTTGAGTCGTTGGCACCTGATTTTAATTTACTAGCCACACTGAATACTTGTTTTTCAGGAATAGCACTTCAAAATAATGGTAGCTCAAAATCCCCATCAGTCTTTAAAACACCTAAGGGGTGTGTCACGATATGAAACATTGTATCAGGAATTAGAAGGAGACACTCAGTAAGTACAATGCTAGGATTAAGTGAATTTTAAGGCTTAATGAGATGGCCAGTTTACTCTTACGTCAATATTGAGTGTCCACACTAGAAAGATATAAATAATGATGAGAATGATATGTAAACATATTATAGTTGTAGGTAGGAAGAGATTGAGCTAGGTTCATGTATTTCTTATACAACTTACTCGGTTGGTACTACTTATCTTTTAGCACCCCAGATAATCGTACAGCTGGTCTAGAGGAGGCTGATCAACAGACATTACCTGGAGAACAAGGAATCAATTTGGACAACACAGGTCCTAAACTGCCAGAATTTTCAAACCGGCCACCAGGTAATAAAATACTAGCTAAAATTATATCCTTTGCATTGCATATACACTTTTACCAGGCTTCTTTCTCTTCAAGAAAACGATAATGCTTTGTCTGCTAACTAGTCTGCTTCAGACATTGAATGTGTAAGCTCTGCACTGATATTTAAGTAAATACTTCAAGTTTAACTTCTGTAGGCATACATGTAAATTCACACTTGCACACCTGCTTAATTGGCTTCATTAGAAGTCCGCAAATCAAACTGAATGGAAAGGGGCTTTTTTTGGTCAGCATAGTAGTTCTAGTTGGCATCAGAATAAAATATAATAATATAGAGAACTTTTCATTGTATCCTGCTTGCCTGCAGTTCTTACTTCCATAGACTTTCTCAAAGCAGAGAACTACTACTAGGATTTAAAACAAGATGACGTCTTGTAATTCTTTAAAACATAAGTAGTATATGAAAAGTAACAAAATACATGCCCATGTGACCACTGTCAGCTTAATAGCTTATAATGAATAGTGCCGATAGTATTGAAGCCCCTTCTTTGATTATAGAATGTTTTCTTTTCAGTGTTAAAGGATGTAGGTTTATGAAAATCTAAAATTCATTCAGGTATTATGGAACCAAAACCAGATACCACAATATCTCTACACCTGTTTTTTCTTGGCCTAAACAATGACTTACAACTTTATTCCAGAATGACAGTCAAAGTTTCCCAAGCCCTCTCCAATGGATATAAAGAGTTAATTGGGCCAGCCTGGTCTACAGAGTGAGTTCCAGGACAGCCAGGGATACACAGAGAAACCCTGTCTCAAAAAACCGAAGCAGGGGAAGAGTTAATGTTTTATTTCTTCCTCCTGAGTAATTTTACCTCCTTTTTGGCATAGTAAAAGTGATATTATTTTTAGGGCTAACCTTTAGTCTACCTTTAATTTATATATTTCAAAATATCATCATTATGATGTCAAGACTTGATGTTACTTATTACAAATTGCTTAGTATACTACAGTTGTCACTAGTGAGTCACAGCAGCACTGGTGAAGCTAGGTAGTCTCTAGTCCTTGGTGAGTATGTTCAGAAGACATTGTGAGCAGGAAGGTAGGTCCTTCTTACTCAGGCATATCTGAACTCTTGTGTGGATTCCTGAATTCCTTCAAACATTTATTGCCTCCTTTCTGCAAACTGGGAACCTGCAGGCTGAATTTGGCCTTTAATGGATTTGAGTTGCTATTGGTGTCTAAACAAATACCTGAGTTTAATTGACTTTAGAAATAGGCGATTGCTCTGCAGTTGGGCAGTGTCCACAGAACCCTGCTGGTTTATGCAGCCTAACTTCTCTTCTTTACTTCTGCCTGGCCCCTAAAGGCTTCAAGGCTTTGTGTCCCTTGACTAATAAATGTAGTTATTGATTGTGTTATGGGGCATTGTACATACCTGGCTTTCCCTCTCGACCCCAATCTGTCTTCCTATCATTGAGCCCATTGGGACTGTTTCCTCTAGCTTCTGGACCCTTTAAGCCTTTAGCTGTGACTTTTGAGAGGCTGCTGTGTCATCTTTATTACTGTCTTTGGTATTTACTGTGCTGTCTGATAAACTCACTTTAAAGATGTAAAGTATCTGTGTTATAACCCTGACCCAAACAAACTTTTTCAGAAATTACGATTTTCTTAATGTAGGAACCCCAGACTATATAAGAACCCGTTGTGTTTGACCTGTTGGAATGCCAGATTTATAAATGTCAAAAAGTTACTTGGGCCTAAAACAAAACAAAACAAAACAAAACAAAACAAAACAAAATAACGGATTTTAAAGAAAATCTTCAAAATTGAGCCAGGTGTGGTGGCACAGGCCTGTCTATATTCCCAGCATTTGCAGGGTGGAGGCAGGAGGGTTAGCAGTTCAAGACCATCCTCAGCTACATAATGAGTTTAAGGCCATCCTGGGATACTTGGGACCCTGTCACCAAAAAACAAAGACAAACAAACAAATAAAAACAACTTCAGAACTGGACTCTGCTCGTTGGTACCGTGGAGATCTTTCCAGAAGACAGTACTCTGTTGAGCACAGAGTCTAACCAAAGCGTTGGTAGTCGCTCTGAGAAAATCTTGACCCAGAATTTCTTCCAGCTGCCAGAGCCAGTTATTCATGTTCTTGTACTTTCTGGAAACCTTCCAAATTATTTTTCATGCAACAGTGGAATAAATATAATAATGGAATCACATCCCCAGCATATGCCCACTTTCCTACACTGAACCACCTTTACTCTTGGTTTAATTTGAATCTTCCTTCTCTTTAAGCTGATTGTATATGGTTTTTATTCAGAAATTTCAAGTAAATCATTACAAAAGAGGGAATCATATAGAGGTTGTCTTCTTCAGATCTGGAAGGCATTGTTCCTCAAAGTTTTTGTCCTCAAATTATCTTTTATTCCTGAGGTCTGTTCTTCTGGCTTATTTGTTCTCCAATTGTGGATTCATAGATAATACTTTTCCAAATAAAGATTTCTGTATACAAAAGTAAATAGAGATGAATATGCATAAAAAGTTTAGTACTTCATTTTATTTCAACATAATTGCTCTCTGTTTATTAAACTGATGCAACCTAGGGGCAATACAGTACATTCAGCTTTCCCCAAAGGATGGAACCCAGAGGATACAACATAGTCCATAGGAGACCATGAACCAGAGTAATTGAAATCCCATTTCAAAGAACTCAATCTTAAAATTATATCTTTTACTTTTATTGAAGGAATAAAAAGGCTGTTTTCATCAAAACCAAGTCTTGAGAAAAACAAGTCCTCTGCTATGAAAAGAAAGCAGTTTTTAAATATTTTATTTCCCATACACAGTGAAATACTGATTATTTCTACATGAGACCTAAATACTGGACAGCCACCCATTTGCTGTTGATAGAGTTTTTTTCTTTTCATGTTCAGCTCGTAGATTCAACTATTTATAGTGCATAACACAGTCTTAATACAGTAATGCTTCATTTGCAGCCTAAACCCCAAGGGGCTTCATGTTCTTAATGCTTTGCTTTTTGCTTCCTTAAGCAGTGTGCCCCCTTGCTTGTGTCACATAATGAGGGGCTGTCCTGGGAGCAGCATGCCTGAGCTGTTTGTGCACAGTCTGCTACCTATGAGTACTGCTTAGCTATACTCTAAAGGTAGCAAAGTTTTCTTGCTGAAAAATCTAACTTCCCTGATTTTGGGGGGCTTGTTTTAGGTTATCCTACTCAACCAGTTGAACAGAGGCCACTGCAGCAGATGCCTCCTCAACTCATGCAGCATGTGGCACCCCCACCACAGCCACCACAGCAGCAGCCACAACCACAACTGCCTCAGCAGCAGCAGCAGCAGCCACCACCACCTAGTCAGCCACAGTCTCAGCAGCAGCAGCAGCAGCAGCAGCAGCAGCAGCAACAACAACAACAACAACAAATGATGATGATGCTCATGATGCAGCAAGATCCTAAATCCATTAGGCTTCCAGTTTCCCAAAATGTCCATCCTCCACGGGGTCCTCTCAACCCAGACTCCCAGAGAATGCCCATGCAGCAGAGTGGCAATGTACCTGTCATGGTTAGTTTGCAAGGACCTGCTTCTGTGCCACCATCACCTGATAAACAAAGAATGCCAATGTCTGTGAATACTCCATTGGGAAGTAATTCAAGGAAAATGGTATACCAGGAGAACCCACAGAATTCTTCTAGCTCACCACTAGGAGAGATGTCCTCACTTCCTGAAGCTAGTGGCAGTGAAGTCCCATCTGTTTCAGGAGGCCCAAATAACATGCCCTCACATTTAGTAGTTTCTCAGAATCAATTAATGATGACAGGGCCCAAATCTGGACCATCTCCCCTTTCAGCAACTCAAGGTGCAACTCCCCAGCAACCTCCTGTAAATTCCTTGCCTAGCTCCCATGGCCACCACTTTCCAAATGTTGCTGCTCCAACCCAGACATCTAGGCCTAAAACTCCAAACAGAGCCAGCCCCAGACCCTATTATCCTCAGACACCCAACAACCGCCCTCCCAGTACAGAACCTTCAGAAATAAGTCTGTCACCAGAAAGACTCAATGCCTCCATAGCAGGACTCTTCCCTCCACAGATTAATATTCCTTTACCTCCCAGGCCAAATTTAAATAGGGGCTTTGATCAACAGGGCTTGAATCCAACCACTCTGAAGGCCATTGGGCAAGCACCTTCAAATCTTACCATAAATAATCCTCCTAACTTTGCTGCCCCACAGTCTCATAAAGTAGATTCTGTAGTGGTGAATTCTGGAAAACAGTCTAATCCTGGGACAACAAAACGGGCAAGTCCAAGCAACAGTCGCAGGTCTAGTCCTGGGTCCAGTAGGAAAACTACCCCAAGTCCTGGAAGGCAAAATTCAAAAGCCCCTAAACTTACTCTAGCTTCTCAACCAAGCACAACCCTGTTGCAGAACATGGAGCTGCCTAGAAATGTGTTGGTCAGTCCCACTCCGATTGCCAATCCCCCTGTATCTGGAAGCTTTCCTAACAGTAGTGGGCTTAATCCCCAGAATCCCGCCGTGCCTGCGCCTGCAGTGGGGGCTGTTCTTGAGGATAACAAAGAGAGCGTGAACGGTCCTCAGGACAGTGATTGCCAGAGTTCCCAGGGCAGGAAAGAGCAGGTAAATGTTGAGCTGAAAGTAGTCCCTACCCAGGAAGCTAAAATGGTTGCTCCTGAAGATCAATCAAAAAAGGACGGGCAACCTTTGGATCCTAACAAACTCCCCAGTGTTGAAGAGAACAAAACTTTGATGTCTCCTGCCATGAGAGAAGCACCAACATCATTAAGCCAACTTCTTGACAACTCTGGAGCTCCTAATGTGACCATTAAACCCCCTGGGCTTACAGACCTGGAAGTAGCACCTCCAGTAGTTTCAGGGGAGGACCTCAAAAAAGCATCTGTCATTCCCACACTGCAGGATCCGTCTTCTAAAGAACCCTCTAATTCCTTAAATTTACCTCACAGTAATGAGCCGTGCTCAACCCTTGCGCATCCAGAATTGAGTGAGGTCAGCTCTAATGCTGCACCAGGCATCCCTCCAGTCATGTCAAGACCTGTCAGCTCTTCCTCCATTTCTACTCCTTTGCCCCCAAACCAGATAACTGTATTTGTTACTTCCAATCCCATAACCACTTCGTCTAACACATCAGCAGCCCTGCCAACAAACTTGCATTCTGCATTGATGTCAACAGTCGTCACAATGCCCAACGTGGGTAACAAAGTTATGGTTTCTGAGGGACAGTCCGCTGCTCAGTCTAACGCCCGGCCTCAGTTCATTACACCTGTCTTTATTAATTCATCTTCAATAATTCAGGTTATGAAAGGATCACAGCCAAGCACAATTCCTGCAACCCCATTGACAACCAACAGTGGCCTGATGCCTCCCTCCGTCGCAGTTGTTGGACCTTTACACATACCTCAGAACATAAAATTCTCTTCAGCTCCTGTGGCCCCCAGTGTCCCCACCAGTAGCCCTGCTCCAAACATACAGACAGGCCGGCCGTTGGTCCTTAGCTCCCGAGCCACTCCTGTTCAGCTGCCTTCCCCTCCTTGTACATCCTCTTCAGTCGTCGCTCCTAATCCTATCCAGCAAGTAAAAGAATTAAATCCAGATGAGGCTAGTCCTCAGATGAACACCTCAGCAGATCAGAGCACTCTGCTCTCTTCACAGTCAACCACAGTAGTTTCTCCCCTTTTGACCAGTAGTCCAGGCTCCTCTGCCAATCGGCGAAGCCCAGTCTCATCCAGTAAGGGCAAAGGAAAAGTGGACAAAATTGGCCAGATTTTGCTGACCAAGGCTTGTAAGAAAGTTACAGGCTCTCTGGAGAAAGGGGAAGAACAGTATGGTGCAGATGGAGAGTCTGAAGGCCCAGGGCTAGAGACCACAACTCCTGGGCTAATGGGAACAGAACAGTGCTCCACGGAGCTGGACAGTAAAACCCCAACACCCTCAGCACCCACGCTACTAAAAATGACCTCTAGCCCCATGGGCCCAAGCTCCACCTCAACGGGACCCATCTTACCTGGCGGTGCTCTCTCCACCAGTGTACGCTCAATAGTAACCACACTGGTGCCCTCTGAGCTCATCTCCACAGCGCCAACCACAAAAGGCAATCCTGGTGGCGCAGCATCTGAGCCACTTGCGGGTGGCCTAGTGGAGGAGAAGGTGGGATCTCATCCAGAGCTTCTACCCAGCATAGGTATGTACTTGAGCTTGGCATCAGCTCCTCGGGTCAGTTTTTGCTGGCCTGTCCCACAAGAGAGAAAGCATGAGCCCTTTTCTACTTAAAGGAAGAAAAATGGCCGTAGTCGTAGACTTACTAACTGAAAGGACATTGAAAAATATACTTTTAAATCCCGTGTTCTGTTTATATTCATTAACGTGGTTCTTTCCTGGCTTCTAAACATGTTTCATTTCCATATATATATAAAAAGCATTTTCATACACACTGTCTCACATCATCTTTATACCAACCATGTAATGTAGTCTTATTCCTTCCTATGGGTGAAAAGATTGAAGCTCAGAAATGCTTAATATTTGTTGAGCCTATACTGTAAGTCTCCAGCCTGGCATGGTCCCTTGGGTGTGAACAAAGACTTCTCTATACCCTTTCCCATCATGAAGACTTACTTGTTCTCTTTGCCTTGTCCTCATAGTGTACTAAACTCAGGGACCTTTCTGATTGGGCTGCTCCAGAAAATCTTACCAGAAAACCAGGTTTCATGATAAATAAAAGAAGATCCAAGTCGGGAAGAGTCAGATAGGCTTGAGTTGATAACTGTACCAGCATTTGCCAGCTTGATGGGCTGGGGCAAGTTTTACTTTTCCTCCTTTGTAGTATGAAGACAATAATAGTTACAAGATTTCAGTGAGGTAGTGCATGTGATATGCTTAGCATAGGACCTAAAATATGGTAATTGATCATCCATGGTTTAAGTGTTATTGCCCATTTCCTTTGGACATGGTCTCTTTGTAAATTCCAACAATGGATATCCAGTTCAGGTCATTTCTTGTATACTGCAGAGGGAGTTAATACTGGAAGCCTAGGTGTCCCTACAGCTCCTTACTCCTTTGAGGTTCAAATGATGCAGAAGCGCCATGCATGTTCTTAGAGACTAGTCAGTCTTAATGGTGCCCATACTTAAAAGGCCTCTATCATATCTAAGCCAGCTAATAATACCACTTTCATTTATGTAGCTAAAATACTTATAGTGCCTACTAATTAGGAGAAGGAACAGAAATACAAGCTTTAGGTTATGATCAGAGTTCAAATTTTAGCTCTACTGTTTGCCAGTTACAGTCTAGTGAGTTCCTTGTACTTGACTTGTAAAGTGGAGATTGTAGTTCTACCTCCCAGAATATGTAGGATTCAGTGAGAACTTGAATATCAAGTGCCAGCCTACTGCCTCAGATAGAGATCTGGAAAGGTTCCTTCCCTTCTTTCTCCTGCTTACCTCAGTGTTAGAGATGCAGGGAGGGGTGAGGCCTGCAAAAAGTTCATTGTCCTTATAGGAGAGAGGGACTTTGCTAGAGAGGGCTCTGTGTTTCAAGTTTGAATTTTGTTGATGTAGGTAACTATACGAATTTAAAAGAAAGCTGGGCATAATGATGCACGCATAGGGAGTAGGTAGGGAGGTAGGGAGGAGGTAGGGAGATCAAGAGCAGGGCCATCCTCAGCTAAATACTGAGTTTGAGGCCAATCTAAGCTACATGAGACCATGTTCTCTGCTGCTAAATATTTCCATTTCTGTTTCCTTTCAGGGAACTTTTCCCTCTGATACTAAGAGAATAATGATGAAGTAATTAGAAAATGTTTTTATTTGGGTCACAAATAATAATAAACATGGAAGCTTTCAGGAGATAAACTAGCAATTAGAAAGGGTTCCGTTCTAGTTAAGACCGCCTACTTTGTTGTAGTTGGTTCTGTTCTTTTCCAAGGGACTTCTGTGCTTTTGTCTTGAAAAATGTGAGAAACCAATCTGAAGTTAAGTAGATACTAAGATATAATTTTATGCCTCATCAGAGAAGCATCCAGAATAAACTCTTTGATTACTAAGCACAGAGAGAAATCTACAAAATTCAGTTTCCACCAAAGGATAAAACTTATTCTTGTTGTTTGCCACAAATTTGAGGCCGAAGTGTTAAGATGAGAGGACACACCCTTGACAGCTCTGGCAGACTGGAGCCTTAAATTTTTACTGAATGATCCAGGAAGGTTCTGTTCTAGAGTGTGTACGTGTATTCTTGTTCTCAAGGATCTTAAGTTTTTTCTGCCTTTCAAAGACTAATTTCTATCTTTAATGTTCCTTTACATTTTCAGCCTAGCATATTCTTTTGCTTTGGACTCCCATGGCACTTTACACTTTATGTGTCTCTTTCCATGTGACATCATAGTGCAGTGTACCACATGTATTTATCTTATCTTCAATACTAGGCTGAATTTCTGATATGCAAAAAGACACAATCTCTGAGGATGCCTGGCACAGTGTCTTGCCTCTAGAAGTTCTTAAAACTATTCGTTAGAAAAGTAAATAATACCATATTGATTTACTCATTTAGGTATAAATTTATTGTCTGTTTTATGCCCATCACACTTGCTAGATGCTATAGAAGAGTACAGAATGATGTGTTTTAGTAATCAAGGAGTATGTTTAGTCTCTAGAGGGATAAGTCAGAAGTTTTTAAATGTTGAGGGATTGGTATATTCTAAAAGTAGCTAGGTTGCTTACTAAGACAGTTTTTAATTTTTCAAGAAAACAGCAGTCAGGCCTAGTGTGGTGGCACATGCTTATAATCCCAGTACTGTGGAGGCTGAGGCAGAAGGATCAAGAGTTTAAGACCACTCTGAGGAAACTGAGTAAGACCCTGTCTGAAAACCAAACGAAAAGAAAAGGAGTCACTACCTGAAATTGGCCCTAAAATTGTGATCACTGTTGTTCTCGTGCCTCCCCTCACTGGTTCTTTACATCTGCACAAAGGAGGAACGAACCATGGAGTGGGAGGCCTTGCTGCTGAGGGTTAGATTGGCTGCTTTGTTAAGGGCATAGTGAAGGTCAGCTTCAAGCACTGCCTTCTAAGAACGTGGTGGCTCAGCAGTGACTTAGTTGCTTGGTTAATGCTTTCTGGTTTAGTTAGAAAAAAAAGTAAAAGACCTGTTTGTCTGTTTCTTGCCTCAGCCCCTTCACAGACTTTAGTCCCAAAGGAGATTGCCGCCACAGCACTGCAGGGGCCTGTTGCCAGACCAGGTAAGGCGCCATCTAGAATATCTTCTTGGAGTGGGTTACATGGGAAGGAGCAGTGCTGTCCTCACTGTCACATGTTCTCATGCCAGTAAGTACCTGGGACTGTCTACCTACTTGTTTCCAAGCCAATTTGAGTTGAGTGGGGGAACTTGTGTAGTACTTTTCCCAACCAACCCGTTCATTTTCACATTTGTTGTGTTAGCCAGAGAGCTCAAGAAGGGCATATCTGTACTCATTGTCTGCCATCCAACCCGGAGTTGTTTCCTCTGTTCCACGATCCTGCTATCCATGGCTGGCAGCCAACTAGTTGGCATATGGTTGCTTACTGGGGTGGCAAGCATGAATGCACCAAAATATAGCTGGATTATCATGGCAGATATAGAGGTGTATTTCGAGCCCCTCTGCTCACAGTGAATCATCCCAGCCATCCCTGGATGGCTTTAAGTTGCTCCCTGTGGCCAAGATATTGTAAGTAGCCCTAGTAAATAATACTAGGGGTGGTGTTTCTGGAAGGAGGAGTCAGTTGTAATCTAACAGATAGCTGCTGTGACATGCTGGGTCAGCTCTGAACACACAAGTATCTTGATGACAATAAGAACACTTCTGCTTGAGCCCACCAGAGCAGATGAATATCATGGATGTGTTTAGTTTTACTTGGTTCTTGGTCACACAGGTTGTTGAAGGGTACAAAAAGGAAAGTATGACTGGTTCCCAAAGAAAGTTAGAATATCATTGTATTCTTAGAATATCAAGTGTAAACTTGGGCCGATGGCTCAGTAGGTAAGAGCACTTAATGCTCTTTCAGAAGACCAGAGTTCACTTCCCAGTACCCACATCCGGTGGTTCCTAAGTGCCTATAACTCCAGCTCCAAGGGATCTGAGGTCTCCTTGGCCGCCTCTTTGGACACCCTCATGCATATCATACATGTCACATGCACACACACACACACTTAAAAAAAATAAAACAAGTAAAAATTTTATTGAAAATATACACCTGCCGGACGGTGGTAGCACACGCCTTTAATCTCAGCATTCAAGAAGCAGAGGCAGGCAGATCTCTGTGAGTTCGGGGCCAGCCTGGTCTACAGAGTGAGTTACAGGACAGGCTCTAAAGCTACATAGAGAAACCCTGTCTCAAAAAAAAAAAAAAAAAAAAAAGAAAGTATACACATGACCAAATTTTTAAGAAAAATGACTTTGTGAGTGTAAGCCAATAAAAATAAGATATAATTTGTATTTTAAAACTTGCCTCAGGGTTCTATACCCTGTATGACTTTCCTGCACACTGTGAAAAGAATGAATGTGCAAAACACATGTCAGCCACCACATTTTCTTTCCCTTGCTCCTAACCACCTACATGACAACCAACATTGTACTGTGCATTTTGGAACAGAGAAATTGTTAAGAAAAGGGGTTCTGTAGTAATATTTTTTTTTCTAGCAAAAAGACCAACTAGAAATGGAAAAGGAATTCCATTTCCTGCTGTAAATGTTTTTAAATTTTCTTCTTGAACAGTTTTATATATGTTTATAATGTATTTTGATCATACTTACACCCTCCCATTACCTTCTCTTTTTCCACTCCCCTCTTCCCAACAGGTCCTCTTCCTACTCTCATGTACCTTTGTTTTAATGACCCATTGAGTTTAATTTGGACTTCTTGCTATACGCATGGTTGTGTGGTTATTTACTGGAACATGAATAGCTTACCATTGACTACACCATTGAATTAAACTGACCCCCCACAGCCCACCAGCAGCCATAATCATCTGTCAATAGCTCCTCAGGTAGAGGTGGAGCCTCATGAGCCCTTCCCTAATCCATGATGCTGCCCTGACTCTTTACTACAGAAAATGGGATGTTACTGTTTTTCTTTCTTATCAGAGTGATTGGCTAGGGAACCCTGTTCCTTTTTAAAGTTTAATTTATATTAATCTCTTTAAAATCACCTCAGAAGCCAAGTGTGGTAGCATACACTTCTAATCCCAGCACTCAAGAGGCAGAGATAGGAAGATTAGGAATTCAAAAATCATCCTTAGCTACAAAATAAGGTTGATGCCACCTGGGCTTCATGGAACTCTGCCTCAAAAAACATAGAACTATAACACCCTCAGAACCTTCCACTTATATAAATTAGTGGAAAAGTTCTCAAAATCAACTTCTGTGTCATCTTTCAAAAGAACACACAAGCTAAAGGCAGTCAGACATGCCTTTATCCTAGCACAAGGCAAGCAGATCTCTGTGAGTTTGAGGTCAGCCTCCTCAAAAAATAAGTTCCAGAACAGCCACGGCTACATAGAGAGAGTTTGTCCCAAAACACAAACAGAATTAATTAATTTAAAACTAAGACTAAAAGAGCAGACTAGCCTGATGTAGCACACACAGAGAATCTCAGCACTCAGGAAGCTGGAACAGGAGGATTACTAGTATGAGGCCCAAGCAGGCTACATATGGAGCTCCAGGCAGCTTGTGCTATGGAGGAGGGTGCTGGGGACAGGTGGGGGTGGCAGCTCTTCAAGGTTAGCACGGCTTTTTGTTTGAACCAGTTTTATTATTGAGCATATATTAGGTGGATTTCAGTGCTCCAGCTGACCCAGCAAGGAAATAGAGACCCAAGAAGGAGTTAGTGTCTGTTTCTTGTGGCAGTATTTCAGGTCTAATAGGAGAGATTCTGGGAGCTAAGCAGAAGACAGGAAGCAAAGATTCCCTCTGCCAGAATTTTGCATTGAAGGCAGTGAAGTCCAGCCTCCTCGCAGGAAAAGTACAAAATGACCATCATAGCAACAAATAATAACAGTTAATATTGATTTATTATTAAGTACCAGGTACTATATTAAAACTCATGTGTATTATTTGTTTAATCTTAACATTAAAGCAGATAATACAGTCACCTGTACTTCACATATGAAGCATTGAGTCCTAAAAAGGCAAATAATTTGCACATAAACACATGGATAATAAAAAATGACATATGGTAGGGATGGTAGTTCATTCCCTGTAATCCTAGCACTTAGGCTAAGGCGGGAGGATTGCTTTAAGTTTTAGGCCAGTCAAGTCTGCATAGTGAGTTCCAGAGCAGCATGGGCTACGAAACGAGAATCTTGTCACAAGCTCCCATAACACTGAAAAGGAAGGGAGGGAGGGAGGGAGGAAGGAAGGAAGGAAGGAAGGAAGGAAGGAAGGAAGGAAGGAAGGAAGGTAGAGAAAGAGTTGAGATTAAAAAAAAAAAATTTAAGAGCTGGCCAGTGATGGCACACGCCTTTAATTCCAGCACTCGGGAAGCAGAGGCAGAGGAATCTCTGTGAGTTCGAGGCCAGCCTGGGCTACAGAGTGAGTTCTAGGACAGGCACCAAAGCTACACAGAGAAACCCTGTCTTGGAAAAAAAAAAAAAATTAAGCTAGGTACTCTGCCTTCAGGCAGCTTAGATATTAAGCATGAGGCACTGGATTCTCCATGTGGGAAAACGGGTACAGGGCCAGGGGTAGGCCAGTGACAAGAGACATGGCTGTCTGCTATATTAGGGAAAGGCCTTTGTAAGAGATGGAGCTGCGTAGAGGCAAGTAATAGAAGATTTGTTTTGTTTTTTGCTGGTGCTGAAAAGAAGTGTCTGGTAAGCCCAGGGAATGGCTCACTGGTGCAGCCCTGCTAGACAGATGTTTTTACTTGTTTGTAGGACGTCGCTCGGTGCCTGATGAAGTCTATGAAGTGTCTCAGAAACAGATATAATATAGTCTTTGGGTAGTATCTTAAAGCACAGCTCTCTGCCCTCTAAAATTGAGTGAGAATGTTGTTCAGGGGGGGAAAATGAATCTTTAATAGACACTATTATATTTAAAGATAATTGCCTTTGAAAAGAAAATGCAGGAGGTGGTGATATTTTAAGAATAAAAACAGTCTCTTCAACATGAAAGGAAGAGGCTTCTTTTACTAAACTAGTTTTAGCTGGGTGAAATATGAACCAGGCAGTGTGAATTTCATTTTTTTGATCCCAACAGGATTATTTCATAGTGTGAACTAGAAATGGCCGGGTGGTGGTGGCACACGCCTTTAATCCCAGCACTCGGGAGGCAGAGCCAAGTGGATCTCTGTGAGTTCGAGGCCAGCCTGGGCTACCAAGTGAGTTCCAGGAGAGGCGCAAAGCTACACAGAGAAATCCTGTCTCGAAAAACCAAAAAAAAAAAAAAAAAAAACAAGTAGTATCTTACATTCCCAACAAACCAAATTGGATCAGTGCCGATTTTGTCTCCATACCACATAGGGTGGGTGAGACTCCTGCAGGACGTGGAGACTTGTTAGTCTAAATACAGCATTCTGGATTCTGTAGACTCCTAGCTTCTTCCTGTGGACATACATAACAACAGCTTCCATATCTCATTTTCCCCTTTTTATTTTTTACAGAACTTGAGGCAAATGCTGCCATAGTCCCTGGACAAAGGTAAGAAGAATGACCCTCTCTTCAGACTTAGCATGTCCGTGGCATGAGCTTCTTTGAAAGTTATCAGCATCCTCTGTCTTTAAACGTTTCCTCACCTTGTCCTTCTCCTATACTCTAGCACCAGTCTGTTTCTACTGCTCACGTAGAGAGCTTCTATGAGCCCTCACTCCTCCAGGGTAACATTTCACTTAGTAAAACTTGATGATTAAGTTTCTATCTATTATGCTTGTTGAAAACTGATAACATATTCAGCACTCAACATAAGTGAAGAAATAAGTGTTCTGTGTATAAGCACCACCTTCTTTACTGATGGTCTTTGAATATATCTTCTAAGTATAGCTATTTGATCCTCAAAGGTGAAAGAGAAAGCCAGGTAGGTAGAGTGTAACCCCAAACCCATGCTTTGTTAACTGTGCTACCCTAGATATCCTAGCAAAACAGATGAAGTACATCTGTGGCTTAACCTCATTAGCGCTAGAAAGGCTAAGAATCACTCCCTTTTTAAGTGAAGGAATACAGTAACATTTTAAAGAATGTCTCATATTTGTGTAGAAATTTAGCTTGTAAAATATCATTTTCTCATTAAACCTTCATATCAGCTCTTCATATTAACTAACATTATTTGAATATTACACCTTGCCATACTCTGGACTACAAGCACTCTAGATGTATTACCTCTCATGATTTTTCACAATATCCATTATGATAATAAATTATATCATATAGTTGAGAAATCTAAAGGTCAGAGAGCTTTAACTAAGTTGCTTAAGGTCACAGATACAGCAAATGGTGAAATTGAGACCATCTTTTGGCCTTTATATTTGACCTATGTATTACAGTAGACAAGTTAGAGATGTATAGACTCTAGAGGATAAAGAGTTAAATATTGTGAGGGGGGCGGGAGGGGGGAGAACAAGGGAATCTGTGCCTGTATGTAGAACTTAATTGTATTGCAAAATAAAAATTTAAAAAAAAAAAAGAGTTAAATATTGTAGCTGATAAATACACAGTTCCTCCCTGACCCATATAATCTGATGCCAAATTCATTGTTATTCCTATTCACCACTCTGCCCATCTGTTTTTATTTGAATTGAACTAATATTTGAATTGAGTATTCCAAATCTATGCCAACTGTCTATAAAAAGGGTCTCTGAAATTCAGATATACCTCATAGGTATCTGTTTGCAGAGCTGCCTATACATTGACCACACAAACTCAAGGGTCGTGTTGCTGTGGCTGTTTTGTTTTGTTTTGCCAAGAGAAGGGGGTTCCACCATTAGGGATTGTCCTCAGAAAATGGGCCTATTTTCTGGGCTCAAACAGAAAATTATCCTTAGAACCCCTAGAAGGAGATATCAACCTCTTTACTTGTAATTCCACCCTAGCTCCAGTTTGGCCTCTCTGACTTTGCTTGGTTTTTGGTGTGATATGGGATAGCTATTTTATATAAAGCAGAGGTAATGAATGAACAGTTATGGCTCAGTTCCCAACCATAGTGTTACTAGCAAAGAGTCATCTGGCAGGAGTGAACAGTAGAATAGTGATAGTTGATGGTCACACCATGATTTATACCTTTGAAGAGCTCATAGTCTCATGAAAGGCACAAGATATTAAAATAGAACATCCAGAGCTGGAGAGAAAGCTCAGCAGCGGTGGCACACACCTTTAATCCCAGCACTTGGGAGGCAGAGCCAGGTGGATCTCTGAGTTCAAGGCCAGCCTGATCTGCAGAGCGAGATCCAGGGCAGGCACCAAAACTACACAGAGAAACCCTGTCTCCAAAAAAAAAAAAAAAAAAAAGAGTTCAAGGTCATCCTCAGCTATGTATTAAGTTTGAAGCTAGACTACACGAGACCTTGTCTTTAAGAAAGAAAAGAAAACTAGATGGTAGTGTCACACACCTTTAATCCCAGCACTGCGGAAGCAGAGGCAGAGGGATCTCTGTGAGTTTGAGGCCAGCCTGGGCTACAGAGTGAGTTCCAGGACAGGCACCAAAGCTACACAGAGAAACCCTGTCTTGAAGAAAAAAAAAAAAGAAAGAAAAGAAAGGAAACATGAGAGAGTTGCAGAGAGTGACTCATCTTGTAGTCGTCTTCACTGAGTCTGTAGAGAGGTCCTATTGCAGATGTGTCTGTCAGACCCATTTGCTCACATAGCATGGACAGTTTGTCATAGAATAGTCTTTCACAGAATTTCTTTAAGACTGCATGTAGATCTGCCATAATTAACTAACTGTTATTATTAGGCATTTCCATGTCTTTTGTAAACTTGTCCCTGTGTCTGTTATTTAAACAGTTATTACCAATCTTAAATCTTTTCCTACCAAGTTCCAGGGTTGGAGTTGGGACATTCAGTATATTTGCAGTGGATTATGAATATATTCCCATTACTTAGATTAATTTTAACTTTGTTGGTTGTAATCAAAGCTATATAAAAGGATTTCTTTACAGTGAGTTGTAGAAATTCATAGCTATAATCACAGCACTTAGGAAACAAAAGAGAAGGATTGCCTTGAGTCCAAAGTCAGACTCAGCTACATATTCCAAGTTCCAAGCCTGTCTGAGCTACAATAAGAGTCTGGCTGGATGTTCTCTCTCTCTCTCTCTCTCTCTCTCTCTCTCACACACACACACACACACACACACACACACACACACACGTTTTAAGATTGATTTCTTGCCAGGCGGTGGTGGCACACGCCTTTAATCCCAGCACTTGGGAGGCAGAGCCAGGCGGATCTCTGTGAGTTCGAGGCCAGCCTGGACTACCAAGTGAGTTCCAGGAAAGGTGCAAAAGCTACACAGAGAAACCCTGTTTCAAAAAACCAAAAAAAAAAAAAAAAAAATTGATTTCTTTAGGCATCTAGAAATGGAGTTACTAGAAATGAGGTAGAGGATGACACCAAGTTTTTCCACCTCAACATTACTGACTTCTGGATCAGATAATTATTATAAGAGGCTGCCTTTGTATCATAGAATGCTTACCCAAAGATGCCAGTGGGACGCTTCCCAACTACAACAATCAAAAAAATGTGTCCAAAGCTGGGAATGTATCTTACTGTTCACAAAGACTCCTTATTGAGAGTCTTTGGATTATACAATTTATACTCTATCAGAAGTATGTGAAAATGTTTTGTCCTTGTGTCTTTAATAATAGTATTAACCAGTTTTTAATATTTGCCTGCTAAATGCCAGGGTTGGAGTTGGGGTGTTCAGCATATCTGCAGTGGATGATGACTATATTCCTCTTACTTAGATAATGTACTATTCCATTATCTAATACCAATATATGCTCAAATTTGCCTAGTAAGCCCCCCAAATAATAATTTCTTTTTGAGACAGGGTCTCTCTATATAACTCTGGCTGTACCGGAACTCACTATGTAGACCAAGCTGGCCTCTAACTAATGGAGATCAACCTGCCTCTGCCCCTCAAATGTTGGAATTAAGGGTGTGCACCACCATATCTAGATTCTAGATACTGTTTTGGGGTAGTAGAAATTTTCAAACATCTATTAAAAACATTTTATAGCTGAAGTTTCACGGAATAATGTTTAAAGGGATGTATTATTTATTGCCTTAGGAAAATAAGTGAAGGATTTTAGAGGAGCTGTTTCAGTTCTTTATGTCTCTCACCTGCTTTTCCATAATCCGACCAGCACTGTGCTTTCTTTTCTTTCTTTTCTTTTTTTGGTTTTTCAAGACAGGGTTTCTCTGTGTATCCCTGGCTGTCCTGGAACTCTCTCTGTAGACCAAGTTGGCCTTGAACTCACAGAGATTTACTTGCCTCTGCCTCCTGAGTGCTAGGATTAAAGGCGTGGGCCACCGCCACTTGGCCTATTTTATTTTTCTAATGTAACAACTAGACTCACATGTATGTATATATATATATATATATATATATTTTTTTTTTTTTTTTTTTTTTTTTTGGTTTTTCGAGACAGGGTTTCTCTGTGTAGCTTTGCGCCTTTCCTGGGACTCACTTGGTAGCCCAGGCTGGCCTCGAACTCACAGAGATCCGCCTGGCTCTGCCTCCCAAGTGCTGGGATTAAAGGCGTGCGCCACCACCGCCCGGCCCTAGACTCACTTTTAAGTTCTCAACAGCATTGTCCCATTTCTATCTATAATGACGGATTTGTTTTGTTTTTGTTGTTTTCAGTGCTGGGGATCAAACCCAGGACTTGTAAATGCTAGATAGACTGAGCTGTGTATCACTGGCCCTGACTAGCTGCTAATTACCTTCAACTTTATGAATGAAACTGTACTTAAGCTGTGTCCCTTTTATGTGTCTTGATGCCCTTAACCTTCTTGGAAACTTGGTACTTCCCTCTGTCAGCAGTGAGCCAAAAGAGATAGTTGAGAAGTCCAAAACCCCGAGCCGAAGAAACTCTCGAACTGAGGAGCCAACTGTGGCTTCTGAGAGCGTGGAAAATGGACATCGAAAACGATCCTCTCGGCCTGCTTCAGCCTCCAGCTCTACAAAAGGTTAGCAGTGGGGCTTATGCTTTGAGGGCGGGGTGGGGCAGGGGAGGAGTAAAAGCTAGGGTCCTCGTGACAGCAGCAGGGACTTGAGCCTCCCTCCCCCTCCTCGTAGGTCAGTCTGCTTTCTCTGGCCTTGTCCTCTCTTCTTGTCAGTCCTGTCTGTGTACATGAGAGCAGTGACCGTTCTGGAAGAACCAGGAACTTAGCTTCGTCTCATTTTAAACTCATGTTTGCACCTAAGTGTGCCAGCACACACCTGTAATTGTGGCACTAGTGAGGTGGAGGTGAGAGTTTAAGGATCCTTAGCTACATAGGGAGTTTGAGGTAGTTACATGAGGTCCTGTGTCAAAAAACATGCATACACACACTAGAAAGCTCATGATCACTCACTTCAGTTAAATCCTGAGTATGACCCAGCTTCTTTTTTTGAAGTCAAATACCTTTTTCTACATACTGTCTACTCCTTTATCCCCCTTTGTAACAGGGTCTTCTTATGTAGCCATGTTGTCCTTAACTCTCAAACCTATGCCTCAGCCTCCTGAGTGCTGGGATTAGAGCATTCACTATTACACGTGACTTCTCCATACTTTTTAAACCTCTATCCCAACATTCTCTGCTCTATCTTGGTAGGGGCTCTCACATCTTCTTAGAAAAAATAGAACACTCCATTTACACTACCAAGATACTAATCTAAGTAGACTACTATGACAGAGCAGTGACTCCTCTTCCACTTGAAGCCAAGTACCTCCATCTGTGCCTCATGATAACTTCTTTATGACCTCAGCTTTACATCACCAGTTTTCTCTGTGAAAACTATCTCTAATTTGGGAAGGGGAGATTGTTTTGAGACAGAATCTCACTCTGTAGCCCAGGTTGTCCATGAATTTGTTTGACAATCCTTCTTCCTTAGCCTCCCAAGTCCTGAGATTATAGGCATGAGCCATCCATCTAAGCTACTCTTCTTTTCTTTTTTTTCTTCTCTTGTGTTGGGGACTGAACCCATGGCCTAATGGATGCAAGGCAAGGATTCTACCAACTGAGCTAAATCCCCCAACCCTACTGTTTATTTTTTTTTAATTAATTGTTCTTGACTTCTGTGATCCAGAACTCTTAGTCATGTTCTGCTACCTCTCTGGAAACTCCTTAGTTTTCATAGATGCTGGCCTTACAGTTCAGTCTTGAAAGGTAGGCCTAATGGCACATGTCTGTAATCCCAGCCCTTAGGAGGCAGAGGAAAGATGACCAGTAGTTTAATTTCATCCTCAGCTACAGAGGCCAGCCTGGGCTACAGGACATTCTTTCTCAAAAAACAAACAAACAAAACCCATCTCATTAGAAGGGCAGATTCTGGTGCACTGACATCAGACACTGACAGGAGGACTCAGCTGTCGCTGGCAAGGAGTCCCTAGAAGTAAGCCACGGGCCTACCAGTTATATATAGATAAGACAGAGGCCTTCAATGTAACACCACTTGGCCGTGGAGGCATGTATAATGTTGGGTACCTGAATCATAGAAATATCTTACTGCAGAATCAATACATCTTAAAAGTTTTGAATGGGGAGCTGGAGAAATGGCTCAGTGGTTAAGACCACTGACTGTTCTTCCAGAGGACCCAGGTTTGATTCCCAGCACTCACATGGCAGCTCTCTAACTCCAGTCCCAGGAGATCTAATACCCTCTTCTGGCTTACATGGATACTGCATGAATGTGGTACACAGACATACATGTAATCAAAACATCCATACACATACAATTGTTAACAAAAGTCTGGGAGTGTGGATCAGTGATAGAGCACTTGCTTCTAGATTCTCATTGTGTTGGGTGCTAGAAATAGTAACATTTGGAGAGAGTACAAATTGAACCACAAAAGATAAAAATGACCTGATCTTTTCAGACATATTTAATGTCTGAAATGGAAAATGACTTTTCTCTATAGTCCAGAATAGTTGTTCCCCAACCCCTCCAGAGGATGTGATAGAGACTTCAAAATCTGATGAAAGAAAAAGGAAATTTTATTTTATATTTGGGTTTTGTTTGTTTTTGTTTGAGACAGGACCTCACTATGTATCTCTAGCTGGCCTGAAACTTGCTATATATAGACCAAGGTAACCACAAACTCACAGAGATCCACCTGCCTCCCTCTGCCTCCCAAGTGCTAGGATTAAAAGCATGTGTCACAATACTGGAAAGAAAAAGAAAATTTTAGCCAGGCATTTTGGTACATACTTGTAATCCCAACACTTAGGAGGCTGAGGCAGAAAGATCATACATTCAAGGCCTGACTGGGTCATAGGACAAGTTCTAGGTCAACCTGGACTACATAGGGAGACTCCATTTCCAAAAACAAACATTTTATATCTTATGATAATATAAAGATACACCATTCATCATCCACTAGTCTTCAAAGATTTTTTTTTTCACTTTCTAACCTAAATCATTTGTTTACTTACATAGTTAATGCATTAAAGATAACCTCAAAGAACACCAGATGTGTTAATATCTTATTAGGGAGTGAACATGAAGCCACTTCCTCTTGGATTAATTTGACCAAGAGTGAGCCCAAATTTGAATTCTCCACTTGTCTCCCTGTGTCTTTTGTCTGTCTGTATCTCTGGCATATCCGTAATCAGTCTGCTGTGTGAGTCTGAATCTGTGCCCCAGTAGTTGTCATTGTCCCTAACAAAGGACTTTGCTCTGTATCTATTGAAAAGCACAGGAAACACGGCATGGGAAAGGAACAAGGTTCTTTACACAAGTCTTTGATGGGTTTTTACCAGGGAAGAAGTCACCTAACTTCCTGACTGCACCTAACTACATAGCACTCCACACAGCAGACAGACATTGTCAACCTATAGCCACATGTTTGCAACATTTATGGTGGGTATTTATTTTAAGGTTGTTTTCAGCAAATGATTACCACACCGTGAACATACACACATATTCTGGACCAAGGGCACAGAAGAGTACATAACTTAAGATTAAAGCTATGCAATTGTCTTAGATTATAAAAGCTGATTTCATGGGAAATCCAAGGCATAGTAAGGTGAGTTACATTGTTTTCTTTCTTTCTTTCTTTCTTTCTTTCTTTCTTTCTTTCTTTTTTTCTTTTTTTTTTTTTTTTAATTTTGGTTTTCCAAGACGGTTTCTCTGTGTAGCCCTAGCTGTCTTGAAACTTGCTCTGTAGACCAGGCTGGCCTCAAACTCAGAGATCCACCTGCCTCTGCCTCCTTAGTGCTGGATTAAAGGCGTGTGCCACCACCGACTAACTGGTTACATTGTTTTCTTAAAGGCAAGTTAAATATGCTGAGTACACAGTAAGGTAGTAAGTGGCGCACGCCTTTAATCCCAGCACTTGGGAGGCAGAGGCAGGCGGATCTCTGTGAGTTCAAGGCCAGCCTGGGCTACCAAACTAGTTCCGGGACAGCTAGGGCTACACAGAGAAACTCTGTCTCAAAAAACCTAAATAAATAGTCTTAAATGGCTTCAAGTGATATTACTAATGTTGCTGTAAGGTCCGCCAAAAGTTCAGTCTTGTGAGAGGGAGCTAAAAGATATTTTTATAAAAATATATCACCACCTTTACTGAGGGTCTCATGCATTAGTTTGTACTCAAAGGCAGTTTTCTAATTTGTTGACTTGGGAATAAAAAGAGGTGGAGCCTGACATTGCTCACCCTCCTCTACCACCTCATTTTCCAGCCGTGTCTGTCCAAGTCTCAGATATATCGTTTGATTTTTTTTTTTTTTTGGAGGTAGGGTCTTTTTTTGTAGTCTTGGCTACATAGAACTTACTGCATAGATCATACAGCCCTCAAACTCAGAGAAATCCTCCTGCCTTTGCCTAAGTGCTGGGATTAAAGATGTGCACCACCTCACCCAGCCACCATTTGATTCTTTGTACATGAGGGGAGATGTTTCTAAAGTTGACCTAATTGATAGATTTTTTTAAAAAATTTTTTCATTTTCATATATGTATATATATTCTTTCAGGTATGTACACGTGTGTGTGCATACATATGGAAGCCAAATGTCAATATTGGTATCAGCCACTATCCACCTTATTTTTTTTAATAGTTTATTTTTATTTCATGAACATTTGTGTTTTACCTACACATATGTCTGTGTGAAGGTGTTGGATCCCCTGAAACTGGAGTTACAGGCAGTTATGAGCTGCCATGTGGTTGCTGGGTATTGAACCTGGGTCCTCTGGAAGAGCAGCCTGTGTTCTTAACTGCTGAGCCATCTCTCCAGCCCCTCCATCTTATTTTCTTGAGATAGTGTTCTCTCAATGAACTTGGACCTTGCTAATTGTTCCTGACTAGCTGGCCAGCAAGCTCCAGGGATTACACGCACGCACTGCTGCCCTGGCTTTTCACATGGCTAACTCAGCGTCTCACGCTTGCCAGCCAGCTCCTCACCACGGAGACACCTTCCCAGCCCAAGTACTTTTCTAAGGATGAACAGTGTCAAGGCTCTGTATATTTTCACTCCAAACAACAAGCTTGCTGCAGTGAAAATGAAACAAGAATTGGACATGAAGAGTTGATTAGAGGGACAGGAGAGTGGCCCTGCCTATGATCCCAGCACTTGAGGGGCTGAGGGAAGAGGATGGACCACAAATTTGAGGCTAGCCTGCACTAGTAGTAAGTTCCATGCAGCCTGGACTGCAGAGTGACCTTGTATAAATTAATAAATAGTTGATTATGAGGAGTTGTGTGTGCTGTGTGAAACTCAGTTCTTTTATATAAATTAAAAATAAAGAACACATTAAAGTCCTTCTTAGTTTGTAAATATTTGGAGATACTCTCCCACATGGCACAAGCAATATGACCACCTAATAAGAAAACATACTGGAGTTGTCACTAACAGAAGCCTGGAATTACTTCATTGGTCCCTCTTAGAAAATCATACAGGCCTCTGTGACAATGACCAGAGGTCACAGCAGTAAAATTTTTGCTTTTCTCATCTGTTTCGGGTGACCTGGGTTCTCAAAATATTTAAAAGGAAACAAACACAGTTTTGCTTAGAACACTGAACCTGGTAATGTAGCGTCAGAAAATTCATTCCATCCAGAAATAGTTGAATCTGAATCATCTTTTGAACTAATGTATGAGAAACAATTGTTTACCTCGATAAAGATATTTAAAACATTGTTTGGGTTTGGAGTTTGCTTTTGTTATCTATAACATCTCATATAGCCCCAAGGCTGTCCTCAAGACCCTGTATATACCAAAGATGACCCCTTGCCTGTACCTTACAAGTACTGAGGGGCAGGTGTAATTACAAGGCCTGTGCCACAATACCGAGATAAAATACTATTTGTATTGAAGCTAAAATATCATGTAGCAGCATGAAAAATAAGTCAATACAATGAATTAGATTTTATCTTTTTTTTGTTTGTGTTTTGTTTTGTTTTTTGTTTTTCGAGACAGGGTTTCTCCGTGTAGTTTTGGTGCCTGTCCTGGATCTTGCTCTGTAGACCAGGCTGGCCTAGAACTCACAGAGATCCGCCTGGCTCTGCCTCCTGAGTGCTGGGATTTAAAGGCGTGCGCCACCACCGCCCAGCTGAATTAGATTTTAAAGAAACATTTACATTTGCAGAGCTTCAGTACTACTGTACTCTGCCATAGAAGACTGGAAAAGTTGTGAATAAAGATGATTAAAATCTGAGGTAAGAGTAGTTTGACTTAGGACATTGATATATGTAAGGGAAGTTAGAGAGTTAAAGCAGTCTTTCCCTTTTGTGTCACTGTCACTGTGATAAATCACTCATTGCCACCTATGCAGCCTTCAGGTTCAGGGACGGTGTTAGCTGTTCTGAAATGCTTCCTTGTGTGTATGTGCCAATGGCTTGTTTGGGAGGAGGGGGGTGTGGTACTTGAGATTGAGTTCTGCAGATAGAGCTGTGTAACCCCAGCCCTCCAAAGCATCGATATTCGTGGGCCACAGTAGCCCTTGACTAAGATCCATGTCTTGTAGTTTAGAGGCTTTAGCTGTAGCATACCAAGACAAGTTCTTTACTGCAGAATAATGGCTTGGCTACAAAAGAGCCAAAGACTGGTTTCTGGTGCATTTCACTCACTCGCTGGCTACTCACCAAAAGCACTGTTAGTGTGTATATAACTTCAGTGAGTGATGGGAATTGGTGAGGGAGATTGTGAAGTTCATTGTACAGCTTGTAAGGGATCAAGTAGTTGGAGGCAGGGTAGAGATAAAGCAGGTGAAAGTGCTTGCTGCACAACCCTTGAACCAGCGGGAAAAAAAGAACTGACTCCCAAGTTGCCCTCTGACCTTCACATGCCAAGGTATACACACACAAACATATAATAAAGGTTTTCCCTACATAACACTGCCAATCTTTCTAGCCAGGTGCATCTTCTCTTCCTTTATCGTGTGTGTGTGTGTGTGTGTGTGTGTGTGTGTGTGTGTGTGTGTGTGTGTGTACACGCACGTGTATGTGTTGGTTCTCTTGCCGCCATGTGGAGTCCAGGGATTGAACTCGGGTTGTCAGATTTGGTAGCCAGTGCTTTTACCCACTGAGCCGCTTCCTGGTCCTCATCCTGTTTCCCCCAGTTGGCAGGTCCTGATAGACAGGGACACACTCTTTTACCACGTAAGTCAGCAGACAAAGCCTGTGACTGCTTCCAAACCATGTGTTCCTTAAAGGGATTTAGAGCCTCATGGGGCTCCACTGTGCCAATTCTAGACAGTGTGGACACCTAAAGGGCGCTGCTACCTTCGTTGACCATGTCCTTTTCCCCAACAGATATAACTGGTGCAGTGCAATCCAAGCGAAGAAAATCCAAGTAAGCAAGCTGGAAGATGACTTGATACTTGTAAATGTG
Organism: Peromyscus eremicus; assembly: GCF_949786415.1. Taxonomy (NCBI): domain Eukaryota; kingdom Metazoa; phylum Chordata; class Mammalia; order Rodentia; family Cricetidae; genus Peromyscus; species Peromyscus eremicus. The sequence continues at coordinate 128,621,828 of NC_081419.1, read as the reverse complement.
TGTGAATTTTACAAAGAGCAATTTTCAGCTGTGACTTTTTAAATCTATTTCTGTACAGTTAGTCATTTTAATAACTCAATCCTTTTCCTAGTCCCTGAAACCTGTCTCATAAAGTGTAACGGGGAGCAGCCCTTTTGGTGTTGCAAAATGAAGTTCAAGGCTTCTAAAATGTTGCCATGTATTGAAAGGAGCTAATGCCATTATAAATGTTATTAGTTTCACATTTCTTAAGCAGCCTAGAGTACAGGGTGAGCATTTGTAGATCTTCTAATGATGTATTGTGCTGTGGAAGTACTGTGTGTGAATAGCAGTAGTGGGGCAAAAAGCAATCTTGTCATTTGGAAATGTAAATAATTTTATTATATAGTGTTTTGGATGTATTTGTTGTAGAAACGGACCAGTGAATAAAGAGAATCTAAGGGTTTGTACAATGTGAAATATTGAACGTGTTAAATAAATGTCTTTGTCATAGAACTTAAAAGTATGTTATTGGGAAGGGTAAGCAAGATTTTCTTTTTGGTCACAGATAAGTAGACACAACCTTCTTTGTAACTCAGACACTTCCCACCTGAAATACCCACCCAGCAAGATGAGGAAAATGTATCCACTTGCTCCCCGAACTCATTTTTGGCTTTGAACAAACCAGAACTGTTTTAACAACATACTGGAGATTTCATATATATGTGTGTGTATATACATATATATGAGAATGTGTATGTATAGTGCATATATGCATATATATGTGTGTGTATATGCATATGTGTCTAATTTTATTTGTTCTCAAATAATCACCAAGTATGGTGCCACACACTTGTAATCATAGTGCTTGGGAAGTAGAGGCATTAGAATCACAAGTTAGCCAAGCAGTGGTGGCGCACACCTTTAATCCCAGCACTCTGGAGGCAGAGGCAGGCGGGTCTCTGTGAGTTTGAGGACAGCCTGGGCTATGAAGTGAGTTCCAGGACAGCCTGGGCTGTTACACAAAGAACCCTGTCTGGAAAAACCAAAAAGAATCATGAGTTCAAGGTCATCTTCAGCTACATAAGAGTTTGAGACCAGGATGGGCTACATAAGACCTTGTCTCAGAAAGTAGAATCAACCTTTCATCAAAGGCACCCAGGACTTTTAGAGGCAAGAGGCTGTCCACAGCATAGATAGCACTTCCCCACCTCATGCCTCTGCTGCTCCATTCAGATGTGCTCAGACTGGCCAGCCAGGTTGTCTTAGCGTAGCTGTGCAGTTCAATGGGCAGCTCCTCCTCGTGGCTCTAATCCAGTGCCTGGGACTAAAGAATGGCCCAGTGTCTCCAACTGTGCTTCCATTCTCATTCCTGTATTTCAGATATCTTCACATGTGTGTCTTACAAGGATCTTGTAAAAATAGTTTATGAGTCAGACCCTGTATTGTCTCTTTCCAGAGAACTAACTTACCCTCTTCCTCTCTTGTATGACAAATCAGAGCCAAAGCCAGTCTACTAATAATACCCTTTGCTTTGACTATACTGGAGATTATAGTGTTTCTTATACTTTAGCTCAACTCAGGCAGAAAGCATAATGTGCTTTAAATAGATTTTTATTTGTTTATATTATTTTTTCTCCCATACAGGAATAGCATTACAATCTAACATTCAGAATCCTGTTACACACATACACAGGCATGCCACATGACCAGGTCGAGGTGGTTGTGTCCTTGAGTCTGTCGACACATCACAACATGGTCAGTCAAAGATTTTTCATTTCAGCCAGTCTCAACACAAACACCCAACAAAGATGCACTCAACTTGTTGGTTCCATTTGGAACTAGGTGGTAGGGTAAGAAGTTATTAGAGCAGGCTGTGGTTTGTCTGCATTCAGTCCCCTCACACAAAGCTACATGGATCTTGAAAGCCGCCCAGGAGCTCTGGTAGGGTCCTTGTTGCACCTAAGACATTATAGGTCACAGCAAGTTGATCAGAGGGTTCCAGGCTGGGGAGCAGGCATACTCCAAAACAGCACCAAACTGCACTCACACACACAGTGCCCTACTGGGGCTAGACTGGCAAAGGTTAGAAAGTGACACCAGCTCAAGAGAACCACTCGGACTTACTGGAGAAAGCTGGAAATTGCCCTTTGATGTAACTGAGACTCACTCTAGAAACAGGTCCCTCTGACATCCTTAGTTTTGGCAAAGTGCTGGTAGTATTGACATTAATACAAACTGGTACAAATTTCTCCAGGGTCTCTGAAATCATCACTCAAGACAGACTCTCTAACCTCCTCCCGTCTAGGGTTGCATAGGACTTTGTGAATTCTGGTTCCCTTGTGTATTCAAGTTCTGTGGTTTAAGAAAAAAATCCTGAAGCATGCTCAAGGTGAAAGGCACATACACAGTCAATACAGTATGACAGGGGCTGATGCTTCAGGAGTCAGACTAGCAGGAGACTGAGAAATCTATACACAATTAAAATATTGCCACACTCAAATGCTACAGAATCTATAGGAAAGTACAAAAGAAAAATAAGCCTTGCAACCAGTCAGATGAGAGATTGGAGGGTTCTAGAACTACAGGAGCTTCTAGAAATACAGGTCAGGAGTGAGGCCTTTTGAAATTTGAGCCAAATGCCCTATCAAACTTCCCACGGCAGCAGGATCATGGGCACTTGCCCAGGACTGAGCCTAGGTCACCATCTGGATCATGGGCACTTGCCCAGGACTGAGCCTAGGCTCCCATCTGGATCATGGGCACTTGCCCAGGACTGAGCCTAGGTCACCATCTGGCAGTGAGGATTAGGTAAGAAGGGCTGGAGATCCTAAGCTGGCTGGGAAGTGACCTTAGGATAGCAGGAAGAGTAAGTTACTAAGTTGTAACTGAAGAACTTGGGACAGGAACAAGGTTATCAACTACTAGGGCCCTAATAAGCTGGTGTGAGGTTTTGATCTGCGTATACTTTGCGTTTGGCTTATCCTTGAGCTAGGAGACCCTAGCCGGGCTTCCTCTGTCCCCATCCTGGGGACATCCTCTCCCATCCCCATGTGAAGCCTGGTGAGAAAGAATCAGAGAGGGCAGCTACTTTTACCCTCATAGGAATGCCATTTTCTCCAACCCCGACTTGGCTCTGAGGCCTGGAAACCTGGAGTTGGAGTGAAAGGGAAGACCTGTGTTAATATGTAACAGGAAATCTAAAAGTTTTGAGGAAGGAAGAGCACACACTTAAAAAAGGACAGCTAGAAAGAATTGGAAACAACTTGGGGCATCCCAAGAGGCTGTTGCTGGTGTCTGAGCCCCACCACAAGAAGGGAGAAGCTGGCTACCCCATCCCTGTGCTCTACCCAAGAATTCCTTACTCCAGATATTTAACTAGAAAGGGAAGAGAGACCACAGGGCACTCGGAAAGGAAGAGCCCTGTGGGAGAACATTAAGAAGCCCCTTGAAGGCCCTGAACTTCTGTAAGAAAAATTTTGGGAATTGGAACAGTGAGGCTCCTGGCCTCCTACCCAGGAGTGTTTATTAGCCAGCCATATTGAGCAAAGTATGAACTATAAGGCCAGAGGCAAGATGAAGGCAGATTTATCAGCCTAGGGATGGCTTTACCCCAAACTTGTCCTCCTTAGCATCATCCCTCTGCACTCTTGCCTTGGGGTATGTACCCTTTTCCCTGCCTGGAAGCCCTCTAGCTGGCGTCTCTCCTAAGCTAATTCTAGCACCTTGGGCATATGAACAAAGATGGCCAGAATGTCAGGGGGCCTTACCCAGCTTCTACTCCTGGGGTAGCATGTCAAGGTAAGGTGACAAGGTACAAGCCCTTCGGACTCTAGACTCACCGGGAGGTGGGGGGTTTTACTCCTGAAGGGGGACAGATTTCAGGGGAAATCCTGGAAGGCAGGATTATAGGAAAAGGAAATGGGGGCAGGCTCCAGGCTCAAGCCTAAGACCAGGGCTTAACTCCTCTGACCAAGCACAATGCCAGCTCTCATGATGCCCTGCTCCCAACTGTCTCTCAACCCATCTGTCCCTGTCTGCATCCCGATAGGCTGCCTGTTTCCTTCCATTCCCTTCACCCTATCTAACTTACAACTCACGGTCCTCCACATACTTAAACGTTCCAGGCCTAAGCAGTCCAAGGAGCTCAACCCCCAGGGCGGGTGGGTGGGTGGGGATGACTGAAATCAAAACCCTGTGCCTGACACCTGACCACAGGGTTGTAAGAACAATGGCCCAGGCCTGGCAGGTTGTACCTGGTCAGGATTGGGGGGGAATTGCCAGGAACGAGAAAGGGAAGTCTTGGAAAGTAGGAGATGAAAGGGGAAAATCATGGTGCCAGGTCATGGTGGGAGAGGCTCTTAGAAATCGGTGGCCTAGGAGGACAAAGTGAAGGAGTGAGAGACAAGAATAGCGGTCTGAAAAGGGAGAGCAGGAGTGGGGAGTGGATGGTGAGAAATCAGAAACAGGTGGGGAGGGTGACCCGCGGTGAAAGAGGTTAGCAGGTGAGTTAGAAGAAACTGAGAACTCAGGGGAGTAGAGGGCCATCATCCCCCCTCAAACACTTAGGAAGGAGGGAGGTGGTGGTATCCAAATGGAGGCAGGCGGACCCTGGACACCCCTCGAGCAGCACACTGGCTGCTGCAGAGGAGGCAGATGGGGCCGGGAGTCTGCGCGGGATTGGAGGTGTAGCAAGGGCGCTCAGTAGTTGAACTGGCGCTGGCACGGCTGGTAAATGAAGCTGCCCTGGTGCTTGGGCCGGCGCGAACGACTCTCCCGAGCGCGATTCTGCCGCTGTAGCACTTTAGCACTCAAGGCGTGGCGCTCTACCCGCTGCCGGGCCCTCTGCAGCCTCCGTACCTGGCCGGCCTTCTCCAGCAACACAGCTCGAGCCGGCATAGCAGCAGCTGCGTGGTGCAGGGCCCTGGGCTCCCGGCGAGCAGGCGCCAACTCTCTGCAGGGACAGAGTACAAACGTCAGGGGGGACAGGGGGCTGGCATCTCCCACCCTGTCTCTTCGGGGCAGAGTGTATGATGCTCTCTGATGGGTACCAACTCTTCCCTCAATCCCAGTTAGAGATGTTTCTTAGACTCCAGCCCCTGAGGCAGCTAAACTAGACGGGATAGGGCCGGGGCTCCAACCGCCATTCAATACAAGCCCCATTCTGGCCTAGCAGTTCAAGCTAGTCCCAATCTTCTGAGCCAAGACTCACTCTCCCAAGCCCCACCTTAGCCACAAGACCACGCCTCTCTTCCATCAGTGATCACTGTGCCTATCCACCTGGTCCGCCTTTGTCTCAAGGACACTCACTGCCCTGCAGGCTCCTAAGTCCTAGCCTCCAGTCTCTACCCTCAATCCACTCACCCATCGCTGAGGTCCTGATCAGGCAAGGCAGCGTCAGGGTGAGGGGAAGGCGGCCCAGACTCTAGCACTATGGTGCTGCCGGTGACATAAACGGACATGCTGGGATGCTCGATGAGGAGGTCCTCCAGGGGGTTGCTCTGGAGGCGGGCCGGCCCAAGACCGGGCCCCTCTGCAGTAAAACAGGCGGGAGGGGTAACAAACCAGCTCTCGTCCATCAAGGAGGGCGCGGGTGGAGGGCGGCCTGCAGGAGCCGGAGAGGCCCCAGGGTTTGGGGGAGCTGTGTAGCTATCTATAGGGTTTGGGAGTGGGGAGCCATGCGGAGGGAAGGGAGCAGCGGGGGTGGGGGTGGGGTGGGGGACACACACACACATACCGGACACAGGGGATGGGGAGAGAAAGGGCATCGTTAGTCAGACCTGTAGCCCTGTCCATCGTGCCCAGAGAGCACCTGAGGGCCAGGGTACTTACCCTGCCGCCCTAGGGGGTCCCAGGTGTATGCCCCAACAAATCAGGAGATAGGGCTTTCAGGAGAAGGGTCTATGTCACCTCACCTCAGGGCTCACTACCTCAACTTCACTTTGCCCAGGAGGCCTAGGGGACTCCAATTCCCACATATCCCCTTCCCCTTCCATACTGCAAGGCCTCCTGTCCTTATGGTGCCTTCATAGGCTCGGGAATCAGAGTGCTTGCCCCCGAATCAGGCCTCACCCTGCAGGTCAATGATGAGCCAGCCATCCACTTCATCCTCCTCTGAGACGAAGGCCTCGGGACAGTTGGAGTCTTCAGGAGGCGAAGGGGTGCTGAAGAAAAGGCTGGTGAAGCGCTGGAACATGGTCAGCGGGTGAAGCAACCTCAAGGGGGCGCCCTATGGCAGTGCAAAAGCCTGGGAAGCATAGAAAGACATTAGAACCACAGGCTGAAGCCTACCCTTGGGTGGCTGGGGGACAGAGGGCTCCAGCCCCCCAGCACAAAGAGCAGTGATAATGGAGAAACATGCCTCTTGTGTGTGCCTCTCTGCACTCAGTAGGCTTTGCAGTGTGAATTTAGGAAACTGTTGTGTCTTTGTTTTCTTATCTGTCAAACAACAGCAGTAACACCCTAATAAAAAATTAAATGAGCTAAACACTTATAACGTGTTCAGAACAGTGCCTGGGCACACAGTAAGCATCCAATAAGGCGATAAACTTGCCATTACTACAGGCTACTTTGGGGATATGGAAGAAGTGATATCTGTGACCAAGCTTTGCCAGGGAAGGTCTCTCTAGAGGATGAAACAGCCAAGTTGGGCTTTGAAAAGTAAACAGGAAATTTCCATTGAGGGAAGAAACTGCCCTTACTATTGTCATCATAAAATTAACACTCATGTGCCAGGTACTGTACTAAGCAACTTCATCTATTTTACCTTATGTAGTCCTCACAACAAAACATAGAACCAGAGCAAGGTATGAAGGTGCAAGCCTGCAGTCTTAGTACTTGGGAGCTAGAGACAAGAGGATCAAAAAGTTCAAAGTCAGACATGATGCGCTGCATCTGCCATCCTAGCAAGGTGGAGGCAAGAGGATCAGGCATTCAAGTCCTGCTTTGGCTACAGAGTGAGTTTAAGGCCAATGGGACCCTACCTAAAAAAAATATTAATAAACAGTCCTTGGCTATATGAGATCCTGTCAAAAGGAACAGAAAGGGAGGGGGGAGAGAGAATAACTACTCCTTTTTTTCTGGTAAAGAGAGAAAACAAGGCTCGGAGAGGTAAGTCCAAAGTCTCACAGCTAGTAAAAGACACAGGTAGTATTCGACTCCAAACAGCTAGTGGCATCCATAATCACTACAGTCCATTCCTGTCTTTTCTGGGTGTCTGCCTAGATTAGACATGTTAAACTTGGTAACTAGGGCTGTGTCTAGGTGTATTTTTATAGGGAAAAAAATGATCTTGGATTTCAGCAAGATTTTCTAAGCAGCAATCTTTGACCCCAGAGACCAAGAATAGTTATAAGGACCCTGTGTGGTTTGAAAAGTGCTAGATAATAGGAACCTTATAGTTCTTGCTACAATCTCACCATGGGATTGGGCAACCCACAGATATGTATTCCAGATGAGGTGTAAGATCCTATGTCCACAGGTCCTCCCGACTCTAAACCCCTTCCCCCAGACTCTTGTCCAAGGACAGCCATCTCTGGCCAAACAAAGAATATTGGGTCGCCTGGCCCTCGTAAAACAACCTGTCAGTGGTAGATGATGATGGAAAAAGGAAGCAGTCAGATCCAAGGAGCCCTTAAGGATAAATGCAAGGGCTGAACCGAGATCCAAGCCTTCAGACAGTGCTTCCCTGGACCAAGACAAGGAAGAAGTCTCCTGTTCTAGGAATGGAGACCTTGAAGTGATAACATTAATCTATCCAAAAAGCTACAGCTTAGTGGTGGTGGGGCAGTGCAGAACATATATAATCAGAAGAGAGACTGTCCAAGAATATAAGGATGCACAGGAGACAGGGGGATCAGACAGGTGCCCTGACACAGCCATCAGCCTTCTGCCTTTCCAGAGAGAGATGCGGAGATCTGGCATCGAGCTTTAACATGCATTTCCCAGAGTTCCCACTGCATCAGACCCTGCAATGAGCCTCAACTGTTGACATGTTGAGTGAGGTAAGAGAGGCTCAGCAGAGAAGCTCCCTGGCGGAGATCATACACGAGTCAGTGACAGCCGGGAGAGATGGCAGCAACCAGCCAGCTGTGGCTGTCCACCCCTCTCCCCCTTGACCACTAGGAGAGCCTCCTGGGTTTTCTTTCCTAGCCTGCTGGCTTCCTGGTTCTCAGATTCCTGGCTCCGCTCCAAGAAGAACCTTCCCTTAATACTACAGCAGCTGTGCCCAGAATAGCACTTGAGCCCTAAGCCACCCCTAGCCCAGGCCATTCCTGAGCAAACCCCAGTCTGGGAAGAGGCTCCAGATCCAGTCTCCATATCTACTCACTTGGAAAGTAAGAAACATTCTTTCTGCTGCATAAACTCTGCAATCACCAGTGCTAGGGAAGGTCTGGGTTCCTCTTAGCTGACAGCTTGGCTCTACAAGGTGATGAGAGGCTAATAGGGAACTCCCAACTCATTCTCAACATCTGTCCTGGAGACACCTGGAGGCAGGCAATTAGTGACTCACCTTTCTGTGGTCAAAACAGCTGGGAGACAGCAATTTATTGGGTTCTAAGGTAGAGAGAATGCCGAGGCGGTCAGGGCCTTGAAAGGGACCCAGTCTTCAGAGACCTCCTGGGAAAATGCCCAGAATCGAGAAGACTGAAACACCCTATCAAATTGGTATGGTGCTGAACCCAAGACAGGTTCCCCAGTAAATGGATATATAGTTTTTTTATTTGAACTGAGCTTGTACTATGCATTTGCCCACAGCTAAGGAACCTGTCCTGTCACTCATTGAGTGTGACTCTAATTGGCTGAGATCTCCAGTAAGCTATATCTCTCTGGGTCTCAGTTTTACCTTCCATGAAGTGGGGTTTAAGACTCTCAATATTTGTAGGCTGAAAATGACATCAACTAAGGCTCTGCACACATGTCGGGGATTAGAAGGATGTTATTATGTTGGGGGGGGGGGCGGAGCCTGAAGACAGAGGGCATCCGCTGCCATCTGGTGCTGTCTCAGGGACCTGGAGTCTGAAGCCTTCTTCATCCACCTACCACCCTCTCAACTTAGATCGAGCATGCCCTCCGACCCTTCCTCAGGTCGCAAGAAAAAAGCAGATGAGAGGCTCGACCCCAGTCCCTAAATTAACACGGGAAACCGCCGAGTCCCCTCGGGTCCTGCTTGCCTTTCAACGTCTCTCAACCCTCGGCCGGGCTCGACACTGCGCCCACCGGGTCAGCAGAGGACAAGCACCCAAGCAAGCCTGGAAGGCGGGGCTGGCCTTGGTGACGTCTCAATGTCATATGCAAATAAGCGACGTCATGGCCCACCGGCTTGGGGCAACCAATAGGGAGCCGAGAACGCAGCTCCAGCGGCCGCCGGCGGAGACAGACAAAGAACCGGAGAGGGGGGCGCAGGGCGTGTCCTGGGGCGCCCGGAGCCCCCAGCCCCGCGGTCGGGACTCACCTGGGGCGGCTGCGGCAACCGGTGCGCTGAGGTAGTTGTGCGGCCGGGCGTCCCCGGGGCGCCGGTGCTCACAGCCGGCGCCGCATACCGGGGACTGGCCGGGAGACGGCGGGGCTCGCAATCGGACGCCCGGAGCTGCTGCGGCCGCTGCGCCGGGGCTCAGGGCACAAATCCGAACGCTCCAACAGCTGATTGTGACGTCACAAAGGGGCCCGCCCGCCCGCGTCAGCGGCCGTCGGAGCGGCGGCCAATCGCAGGCGTCGAATGTTCTTTCCCCGCCCCTCCGCGGTTCGCCGGCTGGTGGCTGCAGCCCGGGATCTGCGCTCCGAACCTTGGGCTGAGTGGAGGTGACGGCCCAAATTCCCTGCCCCCAGTCACCCACAGACCTCGCACTGGAGACGACCCCCTCCCCCATTCTTCTGCAAGGATTCGATCTCGCTGCTCTTTCTGCACATAACCTTGCTCTTTCACTTGCCCCAGTGCTCCGCACATCCCTTCGCCCGCATCTTAGGTACAGGAGGACCCCCACCCCCCACCCCCACCCCCACTGCGCTCCGTCTGTAAGTCCCTTTTACCCCTCTCCTTGTCCTTTACCGCTCTCCCCCACACTGCCTTTCTTGTCTGCTCACTCTGTCTCATCTCATCCCTACACGTTTTCTATTTTCCCAGCTCTCCTTTTTTCGCTGGGCTTGAGCGGACCTTTCCCTTGCCGCAGTTACAAAAGAGCACCTGCGAGTGTGTGGGGGAGTTGGTGGGGCTGACGGGAAATCTGGCCAGAGTAGGCCTTGGAAAGAAATTGCTCTAAGCTGAATAAACATTGACCTGGAGACAGCTCAGCCCTAGAAGGCTTACACACCTTATTTAGTCCACGTTGCTACCGGAACAGGACAGAGAAGTGACAAGACAGGGATTGTTGGTCCTGATTTACATATGGAAAAAGAGAATACAGGCACACGCTTGTAATCCCAGCACTTGGTGTGTAGACGTGAGGATCAAGAGTTGAAAGGCAGCCTGAGCTACAGGAGACTCAGGAAACGGAGAGGAGGGACACCTACTATTGCTTCTGCCAGGTCGCCAGCTGACACCGAACACTTGCCATATGCCAAGCACTCTGCTGCTTTTTAATCTTCACAATAACCCCAAAAGATAGGTGGTATCCTCCTTTTACTGTTGGGAATCTAACTTCCCAAAGTAATTAAGCCGTAGTCCATGGCAGAGTCAGGAGTTTAACTCACAAGATCACTCTATCCGCACCAGAGGGTCTGAACTCGGGATTCTAAAGTCTCTCCAGTGAGATCTGGCTTCCAGTCCTGTCTCAACTGTGTGATTCCTAGTAAGTCCTTACCACTCTGGGCCTTAGTCTATCTGTCCTGCTGACACACACACACACACACACACACACACACACACACACACACACAATATATATAAACTTAGAGCTAGCAGAGTCAGGGTTTTCCAGATTCTTCATCCCCAGGATTCTGCCAAGTTGATGCTCCAACCCCCAGCTCTTGCAATGGCCTGTGAGATACTTAGACAAACTGCAAACACCCATCCCGGGGATTTCCAGGCTGGAGCTTCTGAATCTCTAAGTAGAACAGCTCTGGTAGATGAGGCTCTGAGAGCTGCCCATTTAGCCAGCAGGAACTAGTCCAGAGCTCCATGCTCTGATGACTTCAAGAACCCTGCCCCAGCCTGGCCAGAAGGCCCTAAGAGAGGACTGAGCCCTACCAGGCAGAGGACAGAGCCAGAAAATAATACCCAGAGGCTTGAGGGCAGGCGATTAGCACGGTGTTCCTTATACTAGGGTTTCTGACATGCTCTCATTTGTACAAACCTGAGCCTCTGCCTAGCACAGCCACTTCCCACTAATCCCATACCCTCCACTGACCTCCTTGCTGACAAACTAATCCCTAACATGTCCCTCTTGTTACACTGCTTGTTTGCTCTAAAACCTTATATTTTCACAAGCCCCACACTCCCAACAGCATTCATGACTCTTCACAACCCAAACCAGGTTCTCTCCAGCACCATCTTCTTCCTTCTCAATGTACCACATGCTAGTAAAACTCCTTTGTCTTTTCAAACCTCTCTCACCTCCATGATTATGTTTAAGCATTCTTCTCTTCCTGGATTGCCTTCTTCGTGCCTTCTAACATTCTTTCCTGCCTTCAAAATTCTTCTACTGCTTCTCAGAGGAGGCCACGCTTGCCCTACTCATGTGTCAGTGACTACTTTGATGGACAGTCTCATTTGTTTGTTCAATAAATGGTAAGTAGCTGAGTGTGCAGCTTGTACTTGTAATTCTACCCACTCAGTGCCTAGGAACAGCCTGGGCATCGATGTGAGTTCAGTACACACATGTGCTCTGTGTGTGTGTGTGTGTGTGTGTGTGTGTGTGTGAGAGAGAGAGAGAGAGAGAGAGTTTTGAGACAGGGTCTCACCATGTAACTCTGGCTGGCCTGGAACTCACTATGTAGATCAGTCTGGCTGGCCTGGTCTCACAGATATCCACCTGCCTCTGCCCCCCAAGTTTTGAGATTAAAGGCAGGTGTCATGTAACCATACTCAGAGAGACCCAATTAAAAATAAAAACATCTGGCTGGCTGGGCTGCAGAGATGGTTCTGTGGTTAAGAGCACTGGCTGTTCTTCCACAGGTCCTGAGTTCAATTCCCAGCACCCACACAGTGGCTCACAACTGTCTATAATGGTATATAATACCCTCTTCTGGTGTGCAGACAGACATGCAGACAGAGCACCCACATACATTAAATATTTTTTTCAATCTGACTGGAGATCTGGGTCAACAGTTAAGCTCACTGACTGGTCTTCTGGGGACCCAGGTTTGACTCACATAGTAGCTCACAACTATCTTAACTCCAGTTCCAGGGAATCCGATGACCTTTCTGACCTCTGTGGGCACCAGGCATGCATGTGGTGCACAACAGTGAATGCAAGCAAAATACCCATACACATAAAATAAAAAACTTAAAAAAAAAAAGCTGGGTGGTGGTGGTGGTGGTGGTGGTGGTGGTGGTGGTGGTGGTGCACACCTTTAATCCCAGCACTCAGGGAGGCAGAAGCAGATGGATCTCAGTGAGTTCAAGGCCAGCCTGGTCTACAGAATGAGTTCCAGGACAGCCAGAACTACACAGAGAAACCCTGTCTTGAAAAACAAAACAAACAAACAAAAAAAAACTTTAAAAAAAAATATACACCTCATTAAAATATTTTTAAAAGATCTGCAAGCACTCTTCACCACTGAACCATCATCTCTCCAGCCCCTATTAATTAACAAGCAAGTTAGGCTGGAGAGATGGCTCGGTGATTAAGAGCACTGGATGCTCTTCCAGAGGAACTGAGTTTGATTCCCAGCATGGCAGGTAGCAAGTGTCTGTTAACTCCAGTTCTGGAGGATTCAACACCCTCTTCTAGCCTCCTCAGGTATTGTAAATGTGGTAAACACATGCATGTAGGTAAAACATCCATACACATAAAAGGAAACCTTAAAATATTTCAAAAATAACAATTGAGTATTGATGCCTATGTGTATGTGTGTCTTAACAAGTGAATGATTGACATCCCAAGGATAGAGTCTTGTTCACATATTTTCCCAATCAGGCTATATGTCAGATTTAATCAAAGGCTTAGTGATTGTAGCCTGAAGCCCACAGACACTGTCTGGCACAGGAGTCTCCCCGTGGACCCTCTATTTTAGTAGGAGCACCAAGTTCTGGTTCCCCAAGTCTAGAGAATAGGGCTCTTGGCATAGACTCTGGTACCCTAATTGACCTGGGTTCTGTTCCCAGTATTGGCTGTACCCAATGTTCAAACTGCTAGGCCAAATTCCAGTCTACTTGGAACTCTCGCTTGGGCCTGGCAACTATTAAAAGGGGCTGGGGCTTAGTGGCAGAGCAGTTGCCCCCTATGCGTGATGCCCCAGCTTCAACCCCCAGTACTGCCAAAATAAACAAATAAAAAGGAGCTGGAGAGATGGCTCAGTAGTTAAAAGCACTGATGCTCTTCCAGAGGACCCAGGTTCGACTCCCAGCACCCACTCGGTGGCTCATCTGTAACTCCAGTTCCAGGGTTTATGCACCCTTCTGTCCTCTGTGGGCACCAGATATGCAGGCATACATTCAGACAAAACACCTATAACTTGCAAAATTTCCATTTAAAAAAAAGTAATGACTATAATGCTGAGAGTCCACCCTGTAGTTTTACATCCAATCAAAAACACCATTCCTGTGGACATCCATATATGTACATGATATATCAGTATACACAAATGTGTATATGAGTTCAGACCCATGGAACCAGCAGCTGCCCATGTCCGTCCAACCTATCTAACTCATTCCCACTCATTTCCAAGTTAAGAGAAGCGGGCCTAATTTTATGGGCACTAGGATTAGAGGTCAAGAGGCCACACTTGTGTTCACGTCTAGGCCTTAGGCTAGCATTTACCATTCCCCAAGGACTCTGAACTGGCTTGGGGCCTCAACTTTAAAGGGCTGAGATGTGTCAGCCTGGGTGTGTCCATCATGGGACCTTGAATGTATACAGCAGGTATGAGCCAGTCTGTGATGAGGACATGCTGGTCACTGTCCACCTCTCTTTCCTCTTAACCCTTGCTTGAAGATAGAGACTGAGGCAGAGAGAGGAAGCCCTTAAATGTAGATAATAAATTCTTTTTTTATTTTGTTGGCAATATGGGGGATAAAACCCAGGGCCTCAGGCGTGCTAGGCAGGCACTTTACCACTGAGCCACATCCTCTCTTTTCCTTCTTTCTTTTTCCCTTTTCTTTTGAGACAGCAGCTTCCAACGGTGCCCAGGTTGGCTTGAACTCACTCTAGCCCAGGCAGGCCTTCAGTGTACAATGATCCTGCCTTAGCCTACCAACCTGCTGATATTACAGGCCTATGCCATGGACCGGGTAAATAATATATTCATCCTATTTTACTGTTGTGGAAGCTAAGACTGAAAAGGGGAGGTCTTTCCTTAAAATCCGCCACTCAGGCCCTTGTCCACATCAACTTGGAGCAGTAACCACTTATCCTTTAGGGAGAGACCCAGAACATTAGTGTTTTTGTATTTACTTATGGGGGATATATGTGCCGTGATGCATGTGTGGAGGTCAGAGGACAGGAGTTGCAGAGTTGGTTCTGCACTTTTAAGTGAGTTGTAGGGATTAGACTCAGGGTTGCCAGGCTTAAGTATAAAAAGAACCTTTTGTCTATCGCTGTGATAAAACAGCATGACCAAGACTACTTATAGATGGAAGGGTTTCAGAGAGGGTCTGTCTTAGTTAGAGTTTCTATTTCAGCAACAAAACACCATGACCAAAAAGCAAGTTGGGGAGGAAAGGGTTTATTCAGCTTATACTTCCACATCACCAAAGTGAGTCAGGACAGGAGCTCAGCAGGGCAGGAACCTAGAGGCAGGAGCTGATGCAGAGGCCATGGAGGAGTGCTGCTTACTGGCTTGCTTCCCACAGCTTCCTCAGCCTACACAATGGTAGAATGTTTGCATTCTGGGTTACCCAAAATCCTGTCTCCCAACCCCAAAAAGCCAGTGCCTAGGAGGTGGCAGAAATCAAGTGTTAGACAATGGGGTGGGGCAGTGAGTACTAGCCTGACATTCAGAAGATGTTCAATCTTTGGGTTGAACAACAATGGTTTCTGAGACCCTCTGTGGTGGCACACCTGTACTTCCAGTGTTGGAGAGAGAGATCTGGCAGAAGGATCTGTAATTTAAGATCATTCTCAGCTACAGAGTGTGTTTGAGGCCAGCCTGAGCTACATGGGTCACTGCTTCTAAATAAACAAATGGACCAACACATGATTCAAAATCTCAAAGAGCAAGAGGGATAGGCTTCCTTCCTTCCTTCCTTCCGGCGCCAATGCTGTACAATGTGCTCCTGCCTGTCACAGGAGACTACCCTTAACCAGTCCCTCGTGAGACCTGGCAGAAATATCCTCTGCAGATGCAAACATGTACAAGTATAAATGATGGCCAGGTAGTGGTGGTGGCGCACACCTTTAATCCCAGCACTTAGGAGGCAGAAGCAGGCAGATCTGTGAGTTTGAGGCCAACTTGGTCTACAGAGTGAGTTCCAGGACAGCCAGGGCTACACAGAGAAACCCTGTCTCAAAAAACAAACAAAAAAGATACACCCCCCCACCCCCCACCCCCCACCCACCCCCACCCCCCGCTTTAAACACAAGTGGTAGTGTATTACACATACATTTTGAAATATATTTTTAAGGTTTATTTGTGTGTGTGTGTGTGTGTGTGTGTGTGTGTGTGTGTGTGTGTGTGTAAATACATGCCACATGCATGCCTAATGTCCTTGGAGGCCTGTTGGATCCCTTGGAAGTGGAGTTACAGGCAGCTGTAAACCACCTGATATGGGTGGTGAGAACTGAACCCAGGTCCTCTGGAAGAACGGAACAGGCTCTTGACTGCTGAGCCAGCTCTCCAGCGCCATGAAATTGTTTTAGAAGACAGGGTTTGTAAGTTGTCTTGAACTGTCATGCCTCTTGCCTCAGTTTCCTGAGTAGCTAGGATTACAGCTTTGTGCCACTGTAGACAAACTTTCTCATAGGGACCGCCAGCTCACAAATAATGACATGCAGACTTATTAATTATGGAAGCTCGACTTTAGCTTAAGCTTGTTCCTAGCTAGTTCTTATAACTTAAATGAACTCATATTTTTTCATCTACATTCTTTTCCATGGCTTGGTTACCTTTACTCTGTACCGCCCATCCTGCTTCCTCCATGTCTAGCTGGCAACTCCGCCTTTCTTCCTCTGTCCTCTCTGTCCCCAGAAGTCCTGCTAACCTCTTCCTGCCTAGCAGTTGGCCTTTCAGCTCTTTATTAAACCAGTCACAGTGACACATCTTTACACAGTGTAAAGGACTATTCTGACAACGGGTCTGTCTTGACATTTTCTTTCTTTTTTTTTAACTCAATAATAAGGGGGCTGGATAGATGGCTCAGTGCTTAAGAGCAGGGGATGCTCTTCCTGAGGACCTGGGTTCAATCTTCAGCACCTACATGGTGGCTCACAAATGTAACTCCAGTTTCAGGGACTCCCACACCCTCTTCTGGCCTCTATGGGCACCAGGCACACATGTGGTTCACAGACATATGTGCAGGCAAAACACCCATACACATAAAGTAAATAAGTCTAATAATATAACTTGGAGCCGAATCCCTCATTATACATAGTTCTGCCTTGTTCTTTAACAGCTTCATAATATTTCATTGTGTCATGGTGGAGGTAGATTAATGCTTTTCCATCTGCCCTGCAGGTAAACATTTAGTATGTTCTCAGCAATTTGCTCTGTAGACAGCAGTTCTTGAAGGTGGCATTGAAGGTACTAGATCTGTGTGCAGACCTGGGATATTTATTGTTTTGTTTTGTTTCTAAAACAGGGTCTCTCCCTCTATTATGTAGCTCTAGACTGTCCAGAATTTGCTAAGTAGACCAGACTGGCCTTGAATTCACAGAGACCCACCTCTGCTGGGATCAAAGATGTGCATCACTTCATCTGTCCTGTTCGTTCTAGTTTGAGGTTGGCCTTGAACCCATGGCAATCCTTCTGTCTAAGCCTTCTGAGCGCTGAAGTTACAGGTGTGAGTCATAATGCCTATTACGGAATTTATCTGGGTCAAGGGAGTGTTTCCAGGTATTTTTGTGAGACTTTCTGGGTCCGTATCACCCACACATCTCCCCTGTTTGCAGTCACTTTCTGTTCGAGCCCAGCTTTAACCTTTCACCACAGCAGGCTTTCTGAGACTCCCAGAACCCCTCCTTCCCTCTGCAGTCCTCCTGGTCTGGTTCCTTTGGTTCCAGCCAAGAGTCTACCACCAGAGCTGTGAGGAGAAAAGCCGGGACACAGGATCTGAACACTGTGCAAATATTGACTAAGTGCTCCTGGACTTTGCTTTTTGTCTTCCAGTTTGTCTAGTTCTCTGAATTCTGTCATTTCTTCCCATGGAGGACACAATCTATTCTAAATTCATAGAGGCTGACTTTTATCTGTGAGGCTTTAAATGTTCTTTCTTCCTTCCTTTCCTTCTTTCTTTCCTTTTTTTTTTTTTTTCTCAAAACAGGGTTTCTCTGCCATGACTGTCCCAGAACTCACTCTGTAGACCAGGCTGGCCTGGAACTCAAAGAGATCCACTGGCCTCTGCTTCCCAAGTGCTGGGATTAAAGGTGTAAGCCACCACCACCCAGCTAAATTTTTTTTGTCTTTTTTTTTTTTTTTCAGAGCTGAGGACCGAACCCAGGGCCTTATGCTTGCTAGGCAAGCACTCTACCACTAAGCTAAATCCCCAACCCCCTAAATTTGTTTTTAAAAAGAATTATGTCTTTTTATAAAAGTGGTTTTTTTATAAACACTTTTTTTTATTAAAAAAAAGTTTTTGCTTGAATGTCTGTGCACCATGTGTGTGCCTGGTGCCTGTGGAGTTCACAAGATTTACATAAGGGTTGTGAACACTATGTGGATGCTGGGGACTAAAAGCGGGGCCTCTGTAAGAGCAAAAAGTGCTCCTAACTGCTGTGCCATCTCTCCAGCCCTATCCTGTGAGCCTTCATTTAGAAGAAAAGCCCCCCCACCACCAACAACAACTAAGAATGCATGAGAAAGTTATTTAGGAGTCTTCTGGTTCCTTATGTTCACAGGAAAGGAAGCAGGAGTGAGGGAAATGGTTTCGACCTTGAGTTTGTGCCTTTCTACCATCTCTTCTGAAAGATCAAGTTTGGTCAACCTTTGTGCTCGAAATATCTAGCCTATAAAGATAACAGAACTGTGATGTGCTTGAGCAATAGATCCCTCCTCAGCAATAAAGAAGAGCCTTCTAATGCTTGCCACAAATTTAGATGAATCCAAAACACATGCTGAGTAGAAGAAGCCAGACACAAAAATGACATATTGAAATTCTAGAACAGACAAAAGTTATACACACTGACAGAAAGTTGATCCATGGTTATGTAAAGGCAGATGAGAGGGTGATTACAAAGGGAGGTGAGGGCCACACATCGTGATGTATACATATGTCCACATATGTGTATGTGTACCCACACACAGATACAACCACTCATCTACATGCACTCACACATACACAAACACTCGATGTGAGATTCCAGTATAGCTTCACAATAACCCTATGTAGAAGCTACTTTTATTATCTCTGCCTTACAAATTTGGAAACCGAGGCACAAGGTTTGTCTAAGGTTTGGCAGTTGCTGAGTGACAGACTGGATGGGGTATGACTCTACCCACCTGGCTCAGTCTTAAGCATTATGCATTGTTCCTATTAATCTGACTTCAGAATAAAAGTCAAGTCTTTTTGCTCCTTAATACCTTCTTCTCTGATAGCAGAAAGTTCAGTGTTGCTGTATCTTCCTTAGTAAGCCATTGCCCCTTTTAGATGCCTCCTGAATACTAGTTGAGAGAGTGGAATGCTGACTCCCTTTACGTCCAGTCCAATGGGGTTTTTAGATGCCCCCACTGAATGGACTCAGAGAAACATACATCGGAGACAGAGCCAGGAAGAATGGCTGGAAGAGCAAAGAAGTCAGACCAAATGTAGCATTTTCCTAGACTGGCTCCCCTATACCTTCTATTGATGGACCTCTGGAAATATAACCCCTACCATCTCCGCTGGTCCTCAGCCCAGTGGTGACAGGAAGCCAAGAGGGCGAGAGGTGATAGGAGAAACTGTTTGGAATCATGTCCTGTAGCCCAGGTGCCTATCTCTAAGTGTCCTTGGGAAGGCTGGTGCAACCAAGCGAAAATGACTCCTCCTTGGGAAGGAGAGTTGGCTTCACTTTGTTGTCACCCAAGGTCTGTATTATTGATTAAACTAGGTCTTAAACAGTGTGACAATTCAATATCTAAATGTCTAAAATATTGTATAATTTTAAGTATAAATGTAAAATTCAACCAAGATAGAGTCAAGGTCACATTTTTGCTTTTTAAAGACTTTTGTTTTAACACTTTCTAATTTTATTTTTAATGATATGTGTATGTGTGTGTCTGTGCACATCAGTGAAGGCGTACAAGGAGTTCAGGAGAGGACACTGGATTCCCTGGGAGCTGAGGTTACAGGCTGTCATGGAATAATCTTTTTGTACACTGTGAAGGTATGTCACTCAGATTGGTTTAATAAAAAGCTGAACAGTCAATAGCTAGGCAGGATTTTGGGGGCAGAGAGAACCCTGGGAAGAAGAAAGCGGAGTCGCCAGCCAGATGCAGAGGAAGCAGGACATGCAGGAGGAGAGGTAACAGCCAGGAGCCACGTGGCAGGAAGCAGATGAATAGAAATGGGTCAATTCAAGTTATAAACCACTTAAATTGTTAGTTAGAAATAAGCCTAAGCTATTGGTCAAGTTTTCATAGTTAATAATTAGTCTCCATGTCATTATTAGGGAGCTGACAGTCCCGACCATAAAGTCCAACTACAACAGGCAGTTGTGAGCTGCCAGATGTGGATGCTGGGAACTGCAAGAGCACCATCTCTCCATCCCTGATCTTGAGCTATGGAGCAAGGGTGACCTTAAACTTCTGTTCTTGTTTCCCCTTCTTGAGAGCTGGGATTAGAGGCCTCTGACATCACATTTTATGCAGTGCTGAGGATCCCACCCAGGGTTTCATGCATTCTAGGCATGCACTCTGCCAACTGAGCCATGCGGATATTTTTTCCTTACAAATAGAGAAACTACTCTACACCCTCTTTGTTCATTTTACACTGTATCTTCAAGACTGTTCCTTATCAATGTGCAGAGCGGCTTTGTTTTATTTCACACGTGTAATATCCAATCATATGAATGTACAGTAGATCTAAATGGAAAGCAAAGTTGCTACCAAAGTTTATTAAAAACACTGTAATTCTGCTGGGTGGTGGTGGTGGTTCATGCCTTTAATCCCAGCATTTAGGAAGCAGAGGCAGGCGGATCTCTGAGTTTGAGGCCAGCCTGATCTACAGAGTGAGTTAGAGGATAGCCAGGGCTACACAGAGAAACTCTGTCTCAAAAAACCAAAACAAAACAAAACAAAAACAAAAAACAAAATAAGGGCTGGAGAGATGGCTCAGTGGTTAAGAGCACTGACTGTTCTTCCAGAGGACCCCGGTTCAATTCCCAGCACCCCTGGCGGCTCACTGCTGTCTGTAACTCTAGTTCTAAGGGACTTGACACCCTAACATGGACATACATGCAGGCAAAACACCAATGCACATAAAATAAAAATAAGTAAATTTAAAAAAATAATAAATAAAAGCACTAATTCATATTTGTCCATGTAAGTTTATGTTTTATAAAAACAGGTCTCCTTTAATCATAGCAGAGGCAAGCGGATCTCTGTGAGTTCGAGGCCAGCCTGGTCTATAAAGTGAGTTCCAGGACAGTCAAGGCTGTTACACAGAGAAACCCTGTCTAGAAAACAAACAAAAACACACAAACAGAAACAGGTCTCACTATTGGACCAGGCTCAAACTCAGAGAGATCTCCCTGTCTCTGCCTCCCAAGTACTGGGCTTAAAGTCATGTGTTTCCATGCCATCCTTACACATTTATTTTAGGGTAAGTATCTTCTAATGAGGTCTAAACAGTTGAGGGAGGCAATTTAAAAAGTTCAATTGGCATTTATAAAATGGAGGCTACACAGATGTGGTGGCACAAGCCTGTAATCCCAGCACTTGAGAAATGGAGGCAGGAGGATCAGGAGTTCAAGGTCATTCTCTGCTACCTGGAAACTTTGAAGCCAGGCTACATGAGACTTTGCCTCAAAAAAATCAAAACTAGGGCCAGTGAGATAGTTAAGCAGCTGCCCCCACACCTGACAACCTGAATTCAATCCTCAGGATCCTCATGGCAGAAGGAGATTACCAACACCCCAAGTTGTCCTCTGACTTCCATATGAGTGCTGTGGTGTTCATGTCTGGACACACACAACAAATGTAAAAAAACAGATTAAAAAAAATTAGGGGTTGGGGATTTAGCTCAGTGGTAGAGCGCTTGCCTAGCAAGAGCAAGGCCCTGGGTTCTGTCCTCAGCTTAAAAAAAAAAAATTAAAGTTCAACTATTGAAGATATTACCACATAGCTTCCATGATGTATTATTGATTTATACCATTTATACTGATTGGAAGTTGCACCATGTCGATACACAAACTCTACTTCATTAAAGAACTCCCCCCCAAAAAAGGTAAAAACAAATTCTATCTCAAACTAGAAAACTGTTAGTCACTTGTTGAGCACTTGTGTTTTCCCTCTCTTGCCCCTGTAAGCGGAGTTTTCTCTCCCTCCTGCCAGCTCCCAAATCACTGACAGGGAGACTTATTATTATGAGAGGTCAGCCAAGAGCTTAGGCTTGTTTCTAACTAGCTCTTATAACTTAACCCATTTCTATTAATTTTCTTTCTGCCTCGTGGCTTTATTACCTTCACTCTGTACTGCCCATGCTGCTTTCCTGTTTCTTCAATTTCTGACTCCCAGTTCTCCCCATCTCCACTCTTCTTCCCAGGCATCCTCTCTGTCCCCCAAATCCTGCCTAGCTATTGGCAGTTCAGCTTTTTACTAAACCAATCTGAGTGACACATCTTCACAGTGTACAAAAAGATTATTCCACAACATGCCCCCATAAACAGTGCTATCCGAGAACTACCTCTCTTTTGAACAGATTCAGAGATAGGGCTGCAGAGGTAGCTCAGCTGGCAGCGTGCTTGCCTAGCATGCTCTAAATCCTGGGTTCAACCTCCAGCACTGCATGAAACCAGACATGGCAAATACCCATGACCCCAGCACTCGTGAGCTGAAAGCAGAAATATCGGAAGTTCAAAGTCATCTTTAGCTGCATAGCTAGTATGAACTCATGTGGAGCTACAAGATAACCCATCTCAAAAATTAAAAATAAAAATAGATTCAGAGCTACTTCATCGGTTATTGTAACGGTAACGCCCGCGTTACTGTCACCCGTTCACCATGTCCGAGCGAGGGGCTGCGGATAAAAAATAGAGACAAGAAACAGCGAGTCATTCGCCACGGCTGTAAGCCGGGTGCCAGCCGAATGCCGTTTATTGAAAGAGGGAGGAAACCTTAAATACAGGCTTACAGCACAATGGCGGATCCCCGGAGGGCAGAAGTTTGCTACTGAATGTTCTACATTCTTGCATCTAAGCTGTTAACGCCCAATATGCAGGATACACAAACAAGGAACTTCCCTAAAGCATTCAGGAGGGTGGATACCGGCAGGGAATTAGAATAGGGAGGACATCTGGTCAAGGTCGGCAAGCAGGCAACGGCTTTACTCAATATGGGAGGAGACCAGGGCCCTACAGGTCCCCCCTTTTTACTAAAAAATGAGCTTCTGACTTAGGTTGCGTGGGACGTCAGCAGGTCACCTTACCCGTCATGGAGACACCTGCCCAGGCCCCGCAAGTGCTCTGTCTTAGGTTGGTGAGCGCCCCCCAAGCATTACCCGTCTCTGAATACTCATTATCATACAGGCTCAACCACGTGAGCTGTAGAGTAAACTGTTGCCAAAGATCTCAAAGTGGCGCTGGGCTTGCAATCTGTGCGACCCAGAAAAGACCAACAGTAGTCCTAACCCACCCATAGCCAGGAGGCTAAAGGCGATTGAGCCATTCCCTTCTTAAACGAGCCTTACTGCAAATTGGAGTCCTAGTAAAGTGGTATCCCATAAACAAATGGAACTTGAGTTTAAATAATTTTTACAACTTTCAAAGCCAATTTAAATGTATAAATGTAGAATTAAATTTATCATGCCCAATAAAATAAAAGATTAACTAACTGTGGTAGCTACTTTTGCTGCCAGGGTCTCCATTGTGCTAGCTGTAGAACCCAATTATGAAATAGCCATCCCAGAAATAGTAGCAGCAGTGGCCACCACCGCTATAACAGCAACAACGGCAACAGTGATGTCAGTCTCTTCTGGAGCGTGTTAGCATCATCTGTGTCTAACTGCCATGGTCCACTGGCATGGACGCAGCTCCAGGAACACGAACCACCAAGGCCCATTTTTCTTGATCCCAGCACTACTTAGGCTGGGAGGTCTGCAAAAGAACAACTAAGAACCATAAAGAAAACAAAAACAAAAACAGCAAACAAGGAGCAGAACTAATGGTCTCATTAATGGCTACATTCAGGCTCACAAATTTTAAGGTGTCTTCAAAAGAGGCTAGATGAATTTCAGGAGGCCAATAGATGTTGCACAGAGCCATTCCTGAAAAGTAGGTACTACACCAGCTTGAAGAGGGTTGCAAAATGTGAAAAGGCTTAGCTGGCATGCTACTATTAACAAATGAAGGTCATTGACCTTCAGAGTTATCCTTAATCTCCAAGGTGTGACACATTCTCAACATTTTTGAAAAAAGGTTACCATACATTACCTTCTGAAGAATCCAACCACATGGCCACAGTCCCTAGGCTTACAATAATGTTTGCCAAGGCTGGCCGTATTGGGCTCTCAATCTCCATTGGCATCAGAAGGGGAGAGTTTTTTACGAAGGCCCAATAGGTCTCTGCCATGTCAGGATTCAGCAGCAGCCACAGGGCACACACAGTGCTCAGGAACCCAAAGAGGAACTTCATTGTCCTGTGGAAAGACACAAACAGATCCCCGGGCCCACACCAACACCGGATCGGGTCCCCTTCAAGTGCCAGTAGAAAGATCTTTCCATCGCACCAGAGGATGATTTGCAACAGGAGCCCTCCAGTGCTTATCTGCAGCGGATACTCCAGCAGAATCCACCGATAAAAAATTTAAAATATATAAAACAAGGGAAAGAATAGAATGTGGAGAGGAGAGATGAGCCCCTAGCTCCCCCCTTTTTACTTTAGCAATATATGTTTTTAAGGTACGATGGCAGCGTTCTACTATAGCCTGTCCTTGAGGATTATAAGGAATACCAGTCTTATTAACAATAGAAAAGTCTTGGCAGAATTTTGAAAATCCCGTACTGCTGTAGACAGGACCATTATCAGTCTTTATGCATTTTGGCACGCCCATGTAAGCAAAAGCATGAAGGCAATGATTCTTTACATCCTTAACCATTTCCCCTGAATGGGCAGAAGCAAAAATTAGAGAAGAATATGTATCAATAGACATATGGACATATTGTAATTTTTCAAAGGAAGGCACGTGTGTGACGCCCATCTGCCACACATGATTAGGTAAAAGTCCTCGGGGATTAACTCCCAAATGAGGAACAGGTAAAAATTCAACACAAATAGGACATGATTTAACTATCTGGATGGCTTGTTCCCGGGTTATGCCTGTATGATGACGAAGAGATCCAGCATTAAGATGATAACGTTGATGCAACTGAGTAGCCTTATCAAAGGTGGAGCAAATTAATGTGACAGCCATACGAGTAATGGCGTCAGCCCTCTGATTACCTTCACTTAGAGGTCCAGGCAATTGAGTGTGAGCTCTAATATGGCCCACATAAAGGTTATGTGAGCGGGACCATATAAGTCCTTGCACTTGCAATAAATATTCATGAATGGGAGAAATGGATGGTATGTAGGCTGTTGTCTCCAAAGGCATAATGGCATGTGCCACATATTGACTATCAGTATAAATATTTACACTCTCATCAGAAAACATCTGTAAAGCAAGCAACAGTCCCTGTACCTCCACCATCTGGGCAGAAGTGCCCTGAACTTTCATTCTCTTCACTATGTTACCAGAAATTACCACAGCAAAACCATGTGAAGTGCCATCAGTAAATACCACACGGGCCTGAGGAATAGGAGTCATCTGTACTATCTTGGGAAATATAACAGGATGCAATTTAAAAAAATTTACACACATCATTGGAGGGATAGTGAGTATCAAACTGACCCTGTATGGAGCATGTCAATATGGTCCAGTCATTATCATTAGCTTGCAACCATGCTATTTAAGACTGGGTGTATGGGGTCACCACAATATCTGGCTCCTTACCAAAAGTTTGAACATTGATCTTGATTCCCTTAAATATAATCTGAGTATTAGCCTGTGGATAAGGAGTGATGGTTTTTGCTGGAGAAGCTGGGGAATGAACCCATAGAATAGAACCTGTTTGGCAAAACGCTCCAGTAGGTGAATGAGAAAAACAAAATATTCATGACCTAAATAATGATAGGGAAAAGATACCTGTACCTTTTCTGGGGCAATCTGTAAATTACCCAGGCTAAGAATCTCTTGTAATTTAGAAAAGGCATCAAAAATAAGTTTTTTATCTTTAGCAGCCAATAAAATATCATCCATATGAGTCAATCACAATTAAATGCCAATGTTTAGGAATTGCCACAGGAGCAGGCAAGCCAGGCTGTGTTGCTCCCATGAGAAGCATGGTATTATTTACAGCTCTAAGATCTTGTAATAGCCGCCATTTTCCTGACTTCTTGTAGAGGCCAGTTGGGATCTCAGGATTTTTGTGAAGTTATAGATATGCCCAGCACCAGAATCCAGTAATCTTTTAATCTCAATCCCATACAATTTTATTTTTAATTTAGGCTGTTTATCATTGATAACTGTTTGTCAAAACACCTTTTTCCTATACTTTCAAAGCCTCCAGTTCTACATATAGGTGCCATTTTGCAATTAAAATATGAAAGCAATATTAATCGAGCAATTTTATCACCAGCTTCTATTTTCATGGTCCTTTTTACATATACCAATTATAAAAGCATTAAATACAGTCTCTACAGGATTAAGAGGTAACTTTAGGTAATACTTCTGAGTATTTTTATAAAATCTTAAAAAGAGGATCCTTTTTTATAGATTCCAAGTAACATTAATGTAAATTGCCAAATATTAACAATGTGGACCAAACAATTTACCTGTATTTTATTTACTGGAAAAATAATTTTGTAACCTCTTTATCAGTAAAAGATTATTATTTATGGGTTTATCTTAGCAGCATTATTTAATAAGTTAACAACCCAATCCATTTCAGGTGTTATACTTCTATAGAATTCTAGAAAGCAACTTAAAGAGCAGAGCCAAATTTTCAGTAATGATCAACAGACAAGAGCATACCTAATATATAGTTCACAATTATGAATTCTGTTCCTTAGTTTATTTACCATGAGAATCCAAACATTTATTAAGACAATCAAAAGAACAGAACATCCTTTATACAATGAATAATTAATATCCCTGGAAATTCAACAGCATTGACTTAGCATTCCATGTCTGACCGAAACCATTTTTCACCAGAAGTTAGGCCCGTTTAAACTTTTAGGCACTAGTCCCTCTCCCGGACTGTGCTGGCTTGGTCCATTCTGTTGGCCTTGTGGCTCCACCTCCTGCTTTGGCATACCTGCCCACCCACTGCTCCGGGCTATCTCACACACTGCTGCTGCAGCATGTGCCTTTGACCACAGCCATACTGGACATGCAACACACACACACACACACACACATTTCTGTTTAAACTTTTAGCGTTAGTCCCTTCCTGGGCCTCTGCTCACTTGGAGCGAGCTGATGCTGTGGCTTAGCTTTGGCTCCGTCCAGTGCCCAGGCTCTAGTGCTGGTGCCCGCCCGGGCCGCGCTACATTGCAGCTCCACCTCCCACAGGCCTGTACCTGTCTGTCCGCTGCTCCGGGCTATCTTGTGCATGTCCACCACTGCTGCCACTGGGCACGCGCCCCGCACACACAAACTCATGTTTAAACTTCCTACTCCCATGAAGGGACTACCTAATGAGTTATTCCCACCATAAGGGAAAAACAGAAAAACATTTCCCACGAAGGGATCCTAAATATTGAATTATTCCCACTCTGAGGGAGAAATAAAAAGCATTTGAACCAAAATAAGCAAACAGACAGCAGAACTTCTAACCTCTGGGCTCTCTTGCTATTCAGCCAGCAGCAATGAGGCCTACCTGCCGATTCTTAGTAATTCAGATGCTGCACTGCAGAAAGAGCTCAGAGTTTCAGCTATCCTGAAAATTCTACAATTGGAAAGAGCCTTTTCTTCCTCCATTACCACTGGGAAGAGGCTTTTCTCTTTCCTTCATCCTTCCTCTACAGAGCCCCAATCTTTAGGCCTAGTTTCAAAATTTTTCCCCTTTTTACCGGGAAAATCCTTTTTTCTTGATTAAAATTTTTCTCCCTTTTCTAAGGGGAAATTTCCTTTCCTTCCTCTTCTCTTTTGGGAAGATTTCCTTTTTTATTTAAAATCTTTAGCTGTCTTGCCCTTTCTTAACTTTGGTGCCTTCCTGCTTCAGCAGTCCAATCAACTGACTATGAGCTAGCTGCACCCATTTCAATTCACCCTTATCTTTTCTTTTTTTTTTTTTTTTTAAATTGCTGGCCAGCCTTACCTTTCGGGTGTCCATCAGCTCGTCCCTTCTTTCTCGGATCTCGGTAACGTCTTGGTAGAATCTCGGTGGAACCTCCATTTGTAACGGTAACGCCCGCGTTACTGTCACCCGTTCACCATGTCCGAGCGAGGGGCTGCGGATAAAAAATAGAGACAAGAAACAGCGAGTCATTCGCCACGGCTGTAAGCCGGGTGCCAGCCGAATGCCGTTTATTGAAAGAGGGAGGAAACCTTAAATACAGGCTTACAGCACAATGGCGGATCCCCGGAGGGCAGAAGTTTGCTACTGAATGTTCTACATTCTTGCATCTAAGCTGTTAACGCCCAATATGCAGGATACACAAACAAGGAACTTCCCTAAAGCATTCAGGAGGGTGGATACCGGCAGGGAATTAGAATAGGGAGGACATCTGGTCAAGGTCGGCAAGCAGGCAACGGCTTTACTCAATATGGGAGGAGACCAGGGCCCTACAGGTTATATAAGATTGATTGGTATACACATTTTAACTATTTTTAGTTTTTTCATTTTGTTTTGTTTTCAAGACAGAGTTTCTCTTGTTTGTTTGTTTGTTTTTTGAGACAGGGTTTCTCTGTGTAGTTTTGGTGCCTGTCCTGGAACTAGCTCTGTAGACCAGGCTGGCCTCAAACTCACAGAGATCTGCCTGGCTCTGCCTCCCAAGTGCTGAGATTACATTTCAAATGTAACCATGACATTTTAGACTTCTGCCAGCAAGTGATTCTTCAGTGTCTCAGTTTCCATCCAGACCTGGCCTGTGCACTTCCTTCTGAGGCAATGCTCAGCCATTTCTTGACTCCTGTCCCTTCTCCAGAATCTAGGTGGACACTTGAGCAGGAAAGGGTGCATGTGGGGTAGGAGCAGGTTGTCCCTTATTGACCATGAGCTCCCTGTCACTAGAGGTTTCCGGGTGGAAGTTGAGTATCAATATTTACTCTGTCTCAGATCTTGGGCTGGTGTCCCCAGAGATGAGTCAGCTGAGTCTCTACCCTCTCAGAGCTTGATACTCATGGAGAAAAAGTAAACAGACAGTGACCATGGAGAGTTTACTCAGCATTGAGCTGGACTTCCTCTGCTGACAATATCTGGAACTCCTTGCTACATAACACATGGAAATGCTGGAAACAGAAACAACACATTCTTTTGAACACACAACTGACCCCTTCGCAAACAACCTGGGCTTTTAACGGCATTTGGACTTAAGAAAAGTTAGGAGATAGAGCTAAAACCCCAGATAAATCTGGAAAAATTGAAGGTCCAAGGCTTGAACAGTTCATCTGGCTCTTGGCAGAATGCCTTGGCCATCCCAGAACATAAGGAGACTTGTCAGACAGGAAAAGCCTTTTCTCCAGGGCCTCTGATCTCCCCTGGGAGGCTGTGTGTGTGTGTGTGTGTGTGTGTGTGTGTGTGTGGTGTGTGTGTATGTGGTGTGTGTGTGTGTGTGTGGTGTGTGTGTGGTGTGTGTGTGTGTGTGGTGTGTGTGTGGTGTGTGTGTGTGGTGTGTGTGTGTGTATGTGGTGTGTGTGTGTGTGGTGTGTGTGGTGTGTGTGTGTGTGTGTGTGTGGTGTGTGTGTGTGTGTGTGTGTGTGTGTGTGTGTGTGTGTGTGTGCTTCAGTCTCTGTGCACATGAGTGCAGGTGCCTGAGGAAGAACAGAAAAAGGTATTAGATCCCCTGGAGTTGGAGTTGCATTTGTGAGCAGGCTGACAGGTACTGGGAACCAAAGTCTGGTCCTCAGGAAGAGCAGGAAGTGCTCTTAACAGCGGAGTCATCTCTGCAGCCCCAGGCAACAACGACTTCTGCCCATCCTCTTTCCAGGATGCAGCTGAGAATGTGTAACTTATTGCTATGTGGAATGGCTCCTGGTAAGAGAGTGCCCAGCCCAACTCAGTGCAATTGTTTAACTGTTCATGTTCGTGTCATCCTTTGCAGAGTATGGGACAGGATTATAAGGATGTGGCTTGTTCTTGCAGTCCGTGCAAATCACAAGCTGTCTAAACCGCAGATGCCTCAGTGTGTCTTAGAACCATTCAGGCTTTGGCCTTATCTTACATGCATGGATGAGCTTGACAAGAGGTTTCCAGCTGCTCTTGGGATGGATGCCTTCTCAATTCAAACCAAAGGAAAAGGGTAAATCTAGTTTCCCAAATGGCTCATCCAGCATCTCAGAATTGAGTTTTGTTGGCTCTAAATAGCCTGATGTGGGTCACACACTCATCCCTCAACCAGTCCCGATGATAGGGGTTTAGCATGTATTCGTTAGTTTAAATTGTTAAGTTAAAATTGTTAGTTTAAATTCCTGGAATGAGGGCTGAAGAATTCAAGATCTTGCTAGGAAGAGAAAAGTGGGGAGGGAATGCTGGTTGGGGGATGGATACCAGGGAACAACAAATAAAGACAATGAATATGTACCTCCTTTCCCAGAGCAGAGAAGGGTGTGTATATTTGGGGCAAGAACACAAAGAGCCTGGATTCATAGCCATGGAATCCAGGGAGCCTCCCAGGGAGGGACAGAGGTTCTAGTAGAGGAGGTAGGGGGTAGAGGAGTGGAGGCACAGCTTTGGGGTTTAGCCATAGTGATATCTTAGTATTGTTTTCCTAACAGGATGACTTTTGTAATTGTGGCATTTGTGGGTACAGAGTAGGAAGGAAATTGGTAGAGCTGTGGACACTGAGTCTCTGAAATCTGTCCTAAGGAATTACATAAGTCTGTAAGTCCAGTCCTACATTTTTTGGGAGGGATGGGCAGCAGGAGAACTTACAACATTTGGGTGGAGGGTTGCGGAGGGAACTAGTTGTGTGTTCTAGTAAGCCTCACCAGAGACCCTGGCCCAGGAACAGGAGGCTGCTACTATAGGAGGCTGGTGGTGAGACCCTGGTGTCTGGACCTTTAGTGCCACTACTGATTTCCTGTGTGTTCCTGCACCTGACACGGCCTCTCTCTGGGCTCCAGTTTCCCAATCCATACCCAGGACTAGGTCAGGTCCTTCTGCTTTATTCGATCTCCAGGATCCCTTTGATTGTCTTTCCCCACACAGTGATACTTTCCACAGTTGCTGTTGTTATTGTTTGTACTGTTTATTGTCAAGTTATTTTAATCCATTGCTTCCTGGTAAAAAAAATCATGGTCACTATAAATCAAGCCAAGATTTCTTTCACAGCAACCCTAACTTCTGTCGTGGGTGTGCCTGACCTTACGTTGCCCAACCTGGACTCTTGTTGTGGAATAATCTTTTTGTACACTGTGAAGATGTTCCTTTGCCAAGGTGCCTTCTGATTGGTTTAACAAAGAGCTGAATGGGCAATAGCTAGGCAAGAAGAGGTTAGGTGTAGTTTTGGGCACAGAGAGAAGAACAGGAGATGAATCTAGGTACGAGAGAGATGCCAGAGAACACAGAAAAGAACAGGAGGTACAAGATGGATGAGAGGCAAAAAGCCAGAAAGCAAAACTTAGATTAATATAAATGGTTAATTTAAGTTATAAGAGCTAGTGTCAGGGGGAGCTGGAGAGATGGCTCAGTGGATTAAGAGCACTGGCTGCTCTTCAAGAGGACCTGGGCTCAATTCCCAGCACCCACATGGAAGTTCACAGCTTCTGTGCTCCAGTTCCAAGGGATCTGACACCCTCACACAGACAAACATACAAAAAAACCAATGTACATGAAATAAGAATAAATAAATCATTTTAAAAAAGAAAATAATCAGAGCTAGTTGGACAAGCCTAAGCTATAGGCCGACCTTTCATAATAATGGTCCATATTGTTTTTTGTGAGCTGGTAGCACAAAGAAAAATCTGTCTGCATATGGTATCCAATGTGGGGACTCAAATATCCAAACACAGGGTCTGAGAAAGCTAAGAAAATTCTGGACAAGGAGACAGATATAGCTTACTAGTCCTTCAGTCTAGTCTTTCAGGTGGGCTTGTGCACAATGGCATACAGAGTCACAGCTACTAG
The DNA here is from genome assembly GCF_949786415.1 of Peromyscus eremicus. Classification (NCBI taxonomy): domain Eukaryota; kingdom Metazoa; phylum Chordata; class Mammalia; order Rodentia; family Cricetidae; genus Peromyscus; species Peromyscus eremicus. Next base: position 128,590,098 of record NC_081419.1, on the reverse strand, counting down.
TTGCTGCCCGCAGGCTGGAGCCAGCTGCCAGCGCCATGCTTTCATAATAATTTAATAATAAGAGTCTATGTTGTTTTTTGTGAACTGGTGGCCCAAAGAAAAATCTGACTACAGCCTCTAGCAGTCCTCCTGCCTCAGCCTCCAGAGCACCTGGGACAATAGCTTGTTATTGTTTCTTTTGATGATTTTTTGAGTTCTTTCCTCTTCATTCAGGCATATCTGGAAAGTCTATGTTTGTGTGGATTTCTCTGCATAAATTTAAGGAGTTGTTAAATTTCTGTTGTTTTGAGACAGGGTCTAAATGTGTAGTCCAGGATGATTTTAAATTCAGGATCTTCCTGTCGCCACCTCACAAATGCTGGGATTACTTTGTCAAAGCTTCTTTTGCCATTAGCAAAGTGGTCTTCAAATCTGATGTTCTTGTAAATTTTGATTTATCTTTCTGAAACTTCTGGTTAAGTACTATTGCTTTCCAAGTGTAGAGTACATGTGTAATACGTGGGTTTTGGACCTCATTTGTATCTTGGTCTTATTTTCCTAATAAAATTGTCAGTAATTGGAATGTCATGAACATCCTCTTCTTGCCAGTTATTCTGACATTCATAATAGTGGTTGGTTATCAGGCAGCTGGAAAAATAAAGTTTCTTGTAGACAGAAGTTTCTGTCCCCAAAGTCACTCCCAAGTAACCACACAGAGGCTTAATATTAATTATAAATGCTTGGCCAATAGCTCAGGCTTGTTACTAGCTAACTCTTACATTTTCAATCAACCCATATTTTTATCTATGCTTTACCATGTGGCTTGGTACCTGTTTTCAGTATAGACAAGTCCATCTTGTTTCTCTCTGCATCTACTCAATACTCCTCTCATTCCCCCTTCTTCTTTCCAGCATTCTCCTAGTCTGGCTCTCCCACCCAATCTCTTCTTGCCTAGCTACAGGCCAGTCAGCTCTTTATTAACCAATGAGAGTAATACACATTTAGAGTGTACAAAGATTGTTTCATAGCAGTTTCTAGTTGTGTTTAAAATTTTTATATAGGGACTGGAGTGATGGCTCTTCAGTTAAGATAGCTACTAAGAGCCCTGGTTGTTATTCTAGTGGACCCAGGTTTGATCCCTAGCATCCACACAGCAGCTCACAAATCTCTAACTCCAGTACCAGCATATCTAACACCTTCTCACCTTCTTCTGGCCTCTAGGGGCACCAGGCACACCCTGGTGCATAAACATACATGCAGGCAAAACACACACACACACACACACACACACACACACACACACATGCTTTTTAAAAAGTACTCAATTTGAAATTGTTGCTCTGACTTACCTTGTCTCAATGTGTGTGCATGTGTGTGTGTGTGTGTGTGTGTGTACATCTTTGTGAAGTGCAAAGGTCAATACAAGGTTTCCTTCTTAATTGACCTCCACCTTTAAATTTTTAATTTAATGATTTGTTTATTTTTGAATTTTTGAAACAGGGTTTCTCTGTGTAGTCCTAGCTGTCCTGAGACTCACTCTATAGAACAGGCTGGCCTCAAACTCAGAGGTCCTCTTCTGCTCCTGAGTGTTGGGATGAAAAGTGTGTGTCATCAACACCTGGATTTGTTTGTTGTTTGTTGTTTTGTTTTGTTTTTAAGATAGAGTCTCATTAGGTACTCTTAGTTGGCCTGAAACTCACAGAGATGCACCTGCCTCTGCCTCCTAAGCCCTAGGATTAGACATGTCACTGTGCCACTGAGCAAAGAATGGATAAAAATCAGAGTTAAGTTAAGTAATAATAATAAAAAAAACAAGTAAAGATAGAAAATGTATAGGGAGTCTGGATCCTGTATGTTATTGTGTTGTCTTTGAATTTTTTGATTGCTGATGAACAAATGATAGCTACTAAGAGACATTGGATTATGAAGGCTGCTGGATTAAACCAACCTATATATTTTAAAAGTGTCTTCACTTCAAAATGGAATCAAAAGATGCCCTGCTTTGGGGACAAGGTTATGCTTTTGTTCCCACAGAAAATGAAAGGCTGTGGACTCGTTCAAGGTTTAAGATGATCAGGTTTGATCAGAGAAGACCCCCTGAAAATCCTACCTACAGACATAAACAAACAAAAAAAACCCTAAAAGACACACAACGTATATTTTACCTGCTCAAACATAAAACAAAAAATCATCTTTGGCTGACTTATGGACAATGCACAGTCTATACTTATATTAATGCAGATATGTATGTTACCTTTAAAAATTTATGTATTTTCAGAGCAAGGGGACCAGGCATCAATAAAAATGAACAGCACAGATGATCCAGCATCTCAGAACACCTCTGTTGCAGTTTCCTCAGAGTTCTGCATCCAGAACAACTTCAAGGCTGCTGGCTGCGATGATCCAGCCTCACATACTACTCCAGCCAGGACTTGACCATAATATTAATTTTTCTCAGGGTCCCCCAAAGATTCCAGCACACCCAGACAACAGGAAGCAGCCTAGAGAAAACAATGCCCACATTCCCAAAAGATGGGTTATGAATGTTTGTGTTTGTCATCATTTAAGGGGGATTGGTTACAAGTTGTCATTGGTCATGGTTAAAAAAAAAAAGCTAAACAAAAGAGATTCAGGGATCTTTTTCTGAAGGAAAAAAGGAGTATATAATATAGAAATGATGAGATAAAAGGGTAGATTATTGGAATCTACTTTAATCCAAAATGCAACTATTAATCTAAAAATATTTTACATCAGTATGGATTTTGATTCATTGATACAAATTTAAAGTTATTTTAGTTATACTGTATGTATGTTTCTACTCTTGTTTGGCATATTGTGCTTATTCAGCTCATTTAAAAACATAATGCATTGCTGGATGGTGGTGGTGCATGCCTTTAATCCCAGTACTTGGGAGGCAAAGACAGGCTGATATCTGTGAGTTTGAGACCAGCCCGGTCTACAAAGTGAGTTCAAGGACAGCTACTACTGTTACACAGAGAAACCTTGTCTCGAAAAATAAATAAATAAATAAATAAATAAATAAATAAAAATAAAACATAAAAAAATGTAATGTATAGTTAGGAAATATGTTAATAGTTAGTCATCTGTAATAATCAAATTTGCAGTCATATTAGGTATATTCTCAAGATTAGACAGATATTATTTAGATAGATGGTCTTCAAACACTTCAAAGACCTATAGAATATGACATTTAAGATGTTTAATAACCTAAGGCTTTTCCTGACAGTGAGACATGTCTGCTCCTGACAGCACCAATGTACTTCAAAAGATATTGATGGGCATTGAAATACGGACTTTGCTTTCCTTATGGCAAAAGCTAGCCATTTGGACCAAAAAAAAAAAAAAAAAAAACTGTCCTTGCTTCAACTGCTGACAGTATGCTATCCAAACTGGACCAGCAGGACACAAAAGAAAGTGACTGTCAGACTTTGCCAAGACAAGGTAGAACAGTCCTTCAAAATTCCCTGCTTCTTAAAAATATCTGTCAGATTTACTAGGCCTGTAGGCCAAAGATAGATACCCCAACGTTACAGAAGAACTTCTGGTGACTGTCCAGGCAGCCAGATGACTCTGCCATTGGATAATATGACACCCTTTCTGGGGTCTTTGATGGAATTAAAGACCAAGGTATTATTAGATTTATAGTTTTCCTTAGTTATTATAATAAGTAAATTGACACAAAACTTTAGACTCATAATGATAAGATAGATAATAGAGTATTTTCTCTGAATTTGCCTAATACAAATGGACTGGGTATTCTAACTGTAATTATTACTTGGTAACTGTTTTTGTTGTATATAATTTTACTATGTTATAGTTAAAATCTTCCTTTTTAATTAGACAAAAAGGGGGAAATGCTTTTTTGTACACTGTGGATATTTGTTGTTCTCATTTGTTGGTTTAATAAAAAACTAAATGGTCAATAGCTAGGCAGGTAGAGGGTAGGCAGGACTTGTGCACAAAAAGAGAGTGCAAGGATGTGCTGTAGAATATTATTTTTAAGATGTGTTACATTTGTTTATGCTGTGGAACACTTGCTTAATGATGCAAAGATGTATTGAATTCTTTTATGTTGCATTTGTTTAACTCTGCCTGTCTAAAACACCTGATTGGTCTAATAAATAGCTGAACAGCCAATAGCAAAGAGGGAGAAAGAATTGGTAGGGCTGGCAGGCAGAGAAAACAAATAAGAGGAGAGATCAGGGAGGAGAGGATGAAGGAGCAGCTACACAGCAAGCCACGGAGTAAGAAGTAAAGAAAGGTATATAGAAGAGAGAAAGATAAAAGCCCAGAGGCAAAAGGTAGATAGGATAATTGAAGTTAAAAAAAAAAAAAAGCTGGCAAGAAACAATCCAAGCTAAGGCCAGGCATTCATAAATAAGAACAAGCCTCCACTGTATTTATTTGGGAGGTGGGTGGTGGGACCCCCAAAAGAATGAAGAGTTAAGAAAGACCAACTACAGGGATGGAGGAGGGTGGAGTTGCCAGGCAGATGCAGAGGAAGCAGGAGTGAATATGCTGGGCTGAAAAAGGTACTACCACATGGTAGAGCATAGATAAGTAATATGGGTTTATTTTAGCTGGAAGAGCTAGTTAGTAGCAATTGGCCAAGCATTTATAATTAATAAAAAGTCTCTGTGGTTATTTGGGAACTAAGCTATTGGCTGAGCATTTATAATTAATAAAAAATCTCTGTGTGGTTATTTGGGAATTGGCTGGTGGGACAGAATACCCCACCTACAAGGAATCATCTTGTTTACAACTTCCTTTCTATTAAATACTCTTCCTCTTCAGCTACAACTACAAAACAACCCAACCCACATCAACCCAACCCAAACCAAATTCCTCTCATTTTTCTCAGGCAGAGCAGCTAGACACAGTATTTAGAGCTTACGTAAACATCCTAGTTGTGCCAACTGCTATCTGACGTTGGAAAAATTACTAAGTCTCTTTATGCCTCAGTTTCCTCATATGGTGATGAGGCCACAATAGCAGCTAGAATAGTGTATATACATATGGAACACTCACTTTCCATGGCCCATTGTAAGCACTATTATTCCTCTTTTCATCCTTTTGTTACATAGGCTACTGGGCGTGTATGCCTTTCAGCATGATGCTTTTCAAGGCATGGATTCTGAGTCAGCAATGTCAAAATTTCCTGAAGAAATAAGGAATGCAGTTTACTGTAGTGAATCACAGTTTTTAGGGCAGACTGGAGGAGTTTACATTTAAAAATTACATTCTTGGGCCAGTGAGATGACTCAGCAGGTATGGACCTGATGCTGAGCCTGACCACCTGAGTTCAATCCTGACCCACATGGTAGAGGGAGAAAACTGGTTCAGTTCAGTGAATTTTTAGGATATTCATAGACCAATATAGCCATCACTATGATCCAATTTTAGAACATTTGATTACTTCATAAAGAAGCTGTATCACCTCACCTGGTGGCACAGGTCTGTAATCCCAGCTTTTGGGGAGACTGAGACAGGAGGTTTGAAAGGTCAAGGCCAACCTGGGAAATTTGTCTTAAAAATAAAAAGTAGCTGTTATGGTGTTACATGGCTATAATCTCACATTCAGGAGGCTGAAGCAGGATGATTGTTGTAAGTTCTAGGCTAGTTTGGGACTACATAGTGAGTACCCAGTCATTAAAGGTACATAGCAAGATACTGCTTCTAAAACACACACACACACACACACACACACACACACACACACACACAATGTAAAAGAAGGCAAGGAGACTAGGAATGTAGATCAGTTGATGGACTATGTTTAGCATACTGAAGTCCTGGGTCTGATCTCAGCATGACATAAATTGTGTAGGGTAGCTCACACCTGTACTTCCAGAACCTAGGTTGTATAGGCAGAAGGATTGAAAGTTCAAGGCCATCTTTGGCTAAAGAGTGAGTGTGAGGCCAGAGCAGCCTAAAAGAAGGAAGAATGGAGGGAAGAAGACGGTGGGAGGAGAGGGAGGAGGTCAAGAAGGAGGAAGAAGAGGGAAGAAGGAAGAATCAAAACAATGCTGGCATACAGCTCAGTGGCAGAGTGCTTGCTCAACATGAGAAAGGAAAGAGTATAGGTTTAATCCCCAGTACCATAGAAGGAAGAGAAGTGGAAGAAATTGTACCTTTTCTCACTCTCTTAGCCATCCCAAGTCTTAATCTTTCTTCTGTACATTTGCCTATTCTGAACATTTCACATAAATGGAATTAAAGAACATATGTTTTTGTGATCTGGTTTATTTCACTTAGCTAATATTTTCAAGGCTCTTGCATATTGTGGCATAATATCAACACTCCATTTTTTTTATTGCCTACCTATGTCCTATTGTATAGATACAGGACCTTTTTGTTTATCCATTACTGAGTACTTCCCTTTCTTTTTTGGTTTTTTTGAGACAGGGTTCTCTGTGTAACAGCCTTGGCTGTACTGGAACTTGCTTTGTGACCAGACAGGCCTCGAACTCACAGAGATCCACTTGCCTCTGCCTCCTGAGTGCTGAGATTAAAGGCATGAGCGACCACAGCTGGCCCATTTCTGAGTATTTATATGTTGGCTTTATAAATAAGTCCACACTGTGTGGACGTATGTTTTCACTTCTCCCTGATACACAGCAAGAGCTTTTTTTTTTACCACTGAACTACAAGCTGGTCCCATGCTTAACATTTTGTGGAACCGCCACACTGTTTTCCAAAGTGGCTACATATTACGTTCCCACTGGCAGTGCATGCAGGGATTTGTTTTGCCAGAACGTGTCATTTTGTTTGCTTTTTCTTTCAGCCATCCCAGTGAGTGTGAAGTGATGGCTCATGATGACTTTGATTTGCCTTCTCCTAATAACTAGTGAGGCTGAGTATCTTTTCAGGGGCTCATTGGCCACTGTGTATCTTCTTTGCTGCTATGTCTGTTGAAATCCTTGGCTCATTTAAGGATTTGTCTGATGCATTTTTATAATTGAGTTGTAGGAGTTCTTTATATAGTCTCAGGCCAATGAGATGCCTCAGTAGGTAAAGGCATCTATGGCCATGCAAGAAGGCTCCTGAATTAAATCCCTGGAATTTACGTGATGGAAGAGAACTGATTCCCACAACTCCTTTGACCTCTATATAAATGTCGTGGTATATGACTGACCCTCCCTAGATAAATAAAAATAAATGTAAAAACAAATTAAGGGGCTGGAGAAATGGTTCATCAGTTTATAGCACTTGCTACTCTTCCTAAGGACCCAAATTTGGTTCCCAGCAACCATATCGTTCAGCTCACAACTTCCTGTAACTCTGCAAGCAATCCAATGCCATCTCCTTGCTTCTGTGAGTACTCCACTCATATGTAGCTACATTCACATAAACACATACACATAAATAGAAAATAAAAATGAGTTTTCTTTTTACATTTATTTTCTCTTTCTGTAGGCTGTCTTTATTTTTTGTTGGTATCTATTGGGGCAGAAAAGTTTTTAGTTTTGATGAGGTTGAGATGGTGCCTGGTGGCAGCATGAATAGCAACAAGGAAGCGGCGCAGAGCCCGCACCAAATTGCGCAGAGGCGGGTTACCCTAGGTGAGTGTGGGCATGGAGCTGGGGGCCCGACCCCGGCCAGCCACTCTGCTTGCCTCTGTTCTGGCCTTTGGCCTGGGCCCTCAGCTTCGCACCTCCTCTTTGCCATTCCGCCATTCACCAGTGAGGCGGGGATTGTTGGTGACCTCCTCCCAAACCGGCTCTTGAACCCTGGAGCCACTTTCTTTTTGATAATCTCACTTAGCATGCCCTGACATGTCCAAAGATGCCACAGCCAATCAAGTTTAAACTAATGTAACCGTTGATTGCTTAGTCAATTGTGTTTGCTGGAGATGACCTAACTTCCTGGAATTCCCCGGGTTGGCCTTAAAAGGAGCCTGCAAGCGTCTCTCAGGTCATCACCATTTTGTTGTGTGACTGACCCCCTGCATGCTGGAATTTTCTCTCGAGAAATAAACCCTCTTGCTTTTGCATATGTGAGTGGTGGTCTTTTGTGGGGTGATTTGCAGACCCTAACAAGGTCTTAACAGGGCATAAAATAGCTATTAATCTGAGCAGAGGTGTTGTTTATAGGTGGCCCTCAAGATCAGATGTGTGGGCAGTCCCTCATAAAAAGACTCTCACCTGAGATTCCAGTCACTCCTTCCTTTCTCTCCCCACTCCCTCTCCCAGCTGCATGTATATTCATTTCAATAGGTGCTAACCTATAAAGAGTTTGGGAAATTAAGTGAAGGGAAGAAAGAGGCACCCCAACTATGCAGCTTTTGGGAGGCAGTTACCCACGCAGAGTGGAGCTTTACAATGATTCAGTTATTTGGGGTCACATGTGCACCTCTAAGTAAGTCCTATAAATTCTTTAGCTCATCAAGCTAGACCTGGGTAGAACTGTGTCTTTGTTCTGTGCCCTCTCATAGGTAAATAGACATTTGTTCTCATCTCCCCACGAAAAGTTAATTCAAGAGTCCAAATTATTTATTCTTTTGTTGCCCATGTATTTAGTGTTACAGTAAATAAGCCGGTGCTTAACTAGGGGTCGTGAAAATTTACTCCTGTTTTCTCCCGAGTTTTAATTCTTGTAAGCCTTTACAAAGGGATAAATGGAGATAACCATGATTCAGAAGTATTGATTTGGATCTCACTTCCATTCATAATGGTCATAGTTCTTTGTAGGGCCCTGGTCTCCTCCCATATTGAGTAAAGCCGTTGCCTGCTTGCCGACCTTGACCAGATGTCCTCCCTATTCTAATTCCCTGCCGGTATCCACCCTCCTGAATGCTTTAGGGAAGTTCCTTGTTTGTGTATCCTGCATATTGGGCGTTAACAGCTTAGATGCAAGAATGTAGAACATTCAGTAGCAAACTTCTGCCCTCCGGGGATCCGCCATTGTGCTGTAAGCCTGTATTTAAGGTTTCCTCCCTCTTTCAATAAACGGCATTCAGCTGGCACCCGGCTTACAGCCGTGGCGAATGACTCGCTGTTTCTTGTCTCTATTTTTTATCCGCAGCCCCTCGCTCGGACATGGTGAACGGGTGACAGTAACGCGGGCGTTACCGTTACAAATGGAGGTCCCACCGAGATTCTACCAAGACGTTACCGAGATCTGAGAAAGAAGGGACGAGCTGACGGACACCCCACAAGGCTGGCCAGCATTTTAAAGAAAAAAGGTACGGGTGAATTGTATTGAAATGGGTGCAGCTAGCTCACAGTCACTCCTCGAGGAACAAATAATTGGACTGTTGAGGCGGCAAGGCACTATCATTAAGAGCAAGACGGCTAAAGATTTTATTCAAATGCTCCGGAATGTTAGTCCTTGGTTTCTGGTCTCCGGAGGATTTAATATACCAGATTGGGAACAGGTCAAGGTTGACTTACAAAAATATTTGCATAAAGAAGGGCCTGATTCCGTATCCTTAGCTACTTTTTCTTTGTGGCGCTTGGTTAAAGATGCATTGCTTAGTGATGATATTGAAGTCCAAGAACATTTAACTGAAGCTAAAGCTGTGTTGGAGGAGTCTCAGATAGAGGAGGCTCTCAGATCCCTTGAAACTTCTGATGTTCCTGATTCGTCAGAGTCGTCTTCTGATTCTGCAGAGTCATCTTCAGAGGGTAATGATGTAGAAGTCAGATCAGAAAAGGATGCTAGATGCCTAAGAGGGAAATCACAGAAGATTTCTCGCAAGGATAGACCTCCAACCCATAACCTTGACTTTTGCAACACGGAGGTCCTTCCTTCCTCACCCATAGAGGGGTTAACGGGGGGAGTTGCTTACCCGGTTATAGAGACTCAAAATGCTCAAGGACAGAGGCAAAGGGAACATAATCCTTTAGATTTTAAAAGCATTAAACAGCTTAAGGAAGCGGTAATGTCATATGGGCCTCATGCTCCTTTTACCACCGCTATACTTGAATCTTTCTCTGCCTTAAATTGTACCCCTAGTGATTGGATGCAGTTGTGTCGCGCTGCTCTCTCTGGGGGGGATTATTTAATTTGGAGGAGTGAGTTCCAAGAGCATTGTCAAACTACAGCTAATAGAAATGCTGCTGCAGGTTTCCCGGCTCGAAATCTTGAGATGCTCACGGGTACAGGGCAGTATGCCACTTTACAAGCACAGATTTTGTATGATCCCGCAGTTTATGCACAGATTAGTGTAGCCACTACCAGAGCATGGAAAGGGCTGCCTAATAAAGCTGCTGGTGAACAACTATCTAAAGTCATTCAAGGGCCATCAGAACCATTTGCAGAATTTGTAGATCGCCTGCTTCAATTAGCAGGGAGAGTATTTGGGGATGTTGATCAAGCCATGCCCATAGTAAAGCAACTGGCCTTTGAAAATGCCAATAAGTATTGCAAGGAGGCCATTAGATCTCATAAAAATAAGAGCTTAAATGATTATCTTAAACTATGTAGAGATATAGATGGCCATCACATCATGGGACAGGTAATGGCTTCAGCCATAAGGGGGAATAATTCTGGAGGAACCCGCCCAAAAATCTGTTTTGGATGCGGCCAGCAAGGTCATGTTAAGAATAATTGTCCTGGAGCACAAGCTATGGCAAAAACGCCGGGACTTTGCCCGCGATGTAAAAAGGGCCATCACTGGAGTAATGGGTGCCGATCTAAGGTTGATGCTCAGGGAAAAATGTTACTGCCATCGGGAAACGGGCAGCGGGGTCCGCTCCGGACCCCCGAAGCCAGGTGTACGGAGCCCTGGATACACCTGTCCCGACCCCAGTTTCCCACCATCCCATTCAGTTCGTTCCTCGAAGGAATCCCTTTCTGTCCAAGACCTTATCAGAGGCACCCCCGGGAGTGCAGGATTGGACCTCTGCTCCTCCACCAGAGCAGTATTAACGCCTCAGATGGGCCCCCAGGTTCTCGGTACTGGAGTTATGGGCCCACTACCTGCAGGGTCCTTAGGCCTGATTTTGGGCAGGAGCAGTGCTCTTATGCAAGGTATTAGAGTAATTCCAGGAGTGATAGATGAAGACTCTGAAGGAGAAATTAGAATCATGGTTGAGGCTGGTAAAGGGGTGACAATTATTCCCCAGGGTGCTCGCATAGCACAACTGCTTTTGATGCCTCGCTTTCATACTAATAATCCTTTTCTTAAACCACATAGAGGTGAGGGTGGATTCGGCTCTACGGGCCCTCTAGCATGCTGGGTTTCCACCTTAGAACAAAGACCCATGCTAAATTTAAAAGTTAATGATCACAATTTTCAGGGTCTTTTAGATACTGGTGCTGACACTTCAGTTATTTCTTTAAAACTCTGGCCCGAAGCTTGGCCCCTTAAAAATTCTACCTCTAACCTACAAGGTATCGGCACAGCTCAGACACCATTACAGAGCAGGCTACTTTTAGATTGGAAGGATGAGGAAGGTCATGCAGGAACTTTTCAACCCTTTGTGCTACCTGACATTCCAGTGAACTTGTGGGGACGGGATGTGTTAGATGGTATGGGAGCTGTGCTTACTACACAGCCTGTACAACAGATGCTGAAAAGTCAAGGCTACTGCCCAGGCAGAGGCTTAGGGAAAATGTTGCAAGGAGACCCGCTCCCTGTAGCAGACAAAAACTGTGTCATTAGAGGTCCTGGGGATACAAGAGGATTAGGGTCTTTTCCATAGGGGTCACTGCGCAGCAGCCTTCGATTATACAACCAATAAAAATCACTTGGAAGAGTGATGACCCTGTATGGGTGGAGCAGTGGCCCCTTACTAAAGAAAAACTGGAGGCTGCGAACACATTAGTTAAGGAACAGTTAGATGCTGGGCATATCATTCCTTCCACTTCACCTTGGAACTCACCTATATTTGTTATTAAGAAGAAGTCAGGAAAATGGCGGCTATTACAGGATCTTAGAGCTGTAAATAAAACCATGCTTCTCATGGGAGCAACACAACCTGGCTTGCCTGCCCCTGTGGCAATTCCTAAACATTGGAATTTAATTGTGGTTGACTTGAGGGATTGTTTCTTTACCATTCCTTTGCATTCCGAGGACAGTCCTCGCTTTGCTTTTAGTGTTCCTTCAGAAAATCTTAGAGAACCTTATCAGAGATATCAGTGGGTGGTATTGCCTCAAGGAATGGCCAATAGCCCTACTATATGTCAAATTTATGTGTCTTTGGCCCTAGCTCCAGTTCGTAAAGCTTTTCCAGATGTTTATATAATTCACTACATGGATGATATATTAATGGCTGCTAGAGATAAAAAACTTGTTTTTGATGCCTTTTTTAATTTACAAGAGGTTCTTAGCCTGGCTAATTTACAGATTGCCCCAGAAAAGGTACAGGTATCTTATCCCTATCATTATTTAGGTCATGAATTGCTATGCACGGGCATACGTCCACAAAAGATTACTCTGCGTATGGATCAGCTACGCACGCTTAATGATTTCCAAACCTTTCTGGGAGATATTCAATGGCTTCGGTCCACTTTAAAAATTCCAACAGGTCAGCTTCGCCCTTTGTATGACATCTTAAAGGGCGACCCTGACCCTTTATCTCCCCGTAAACTAACAGCTGAAGGACGTGTAGCCCTACAACGAGTGCAAGAGGCCCTGGAACAGGCTCACGTGCAGTATATAGATCTTTCTTCTCCCTTATTGTATTTGGTATTTTGTTTTACTCATTCACCTACTGGAGTGTTTTGGCAAACAGGTCCTATTCTATGGGTACATTCCCCAGCTTCTCCAGCAAAAACCATTACTCCTTATCCACAGGCTGTTGCTCAGATTATATTTAAGGGAATCAAGATCAGTGTTCAAACTTTCGGTAAGGAGCCAGATATTGTGGTGACCCCATACACCCAGTCTCAAATAGCATGGTTGCAAGCTAATGACAATGATTGGACCATATTGACATGCTCCATGCAGGGTCGGTTTGATACTCACTACCCCTCCAATGATGTGTGTCATTTTTTTAAATTGCATCCTGTTATATTTCCCAAGATAGTACAGATGACTCCTATTCCTCAGGCCCGTGTAGTATTTACTGATGGCACTTCACGTGGTTTTGCTGTGGTGGTTTCTGGTAACATAGTAAAGAGAATAAAAGTCCAGGGCACTTCTGCCCAAATGGCAGAGGTACAGGCGCTGTTGCTTGCTTTACAGATGTTTTCTGATGAGAGTGTAAATATTTATACTGATAGTCAATATGTGGCACATGCCATTATGCCTTTGGAGACAACAGCCTACATACCATCCATTTCTCCCATTCATGAATATTTATTGCAAGTGCAAGGACTTATATGGTCCCGCTCACATAACCTTTATGTGGGCCATATTAGAGCTCACACTCAATTGCCTGGACCTCTAAGTGAAGGTAATCAGAGGGCTGACGCCATTACTCGTATGGCTGTCACATTAATTTGCTCCACCTTTGATAAGGCTACTCAGTTGCATCAACGTTATCATCTTAATGCTGGATCTCTTCGTCATCATACAGGCATAACCCGGGAACAAGCCATCCAGATAGTTAAATCATGTCCTATTTGTGTTGAATTTTTACCTGTTCCTCATTTGGGAGTTAATCCCCGAGGACTTTTACCTAATCATGTGTGGCAGATGGACGTCACGCACGTGCCTTCCTTTGGAAAATTACAATATGTCCATGTGTCTATTGATACATATTCTTCTCTAATTTTTGCTTCTGCTCATTCAGGGGAAAAGATTAAGGATGTAAAGAATCATTGCCTTAATGCTTTTGCTTACATGGGAGTGCCAAAATGCATAAAGACTGATAATGGTCCCGCCTACAGCAGTACGGGATTTTCAAATTCTGCCAAGACTTTTCTATTGTTAATAAGACTGGTATTCCTTATAATCCTCAAGGACAGGCTATAGTAGAACGCTGCCATCGTACCTTAAAAACATATATTTCTAAAGTAAAAAGGGGGGAGCTAGGGGGTCATCTCTCCTCTCCACATTCTATTCTTTCCCTTGTTTTATATATTTTAAATTTTTTATCGGTGGATTCTGCTGGAGTATCCGCTGCAGATAAGCACTGGAGGGCTCCTGTTGCAAATCATCCTCTGGTGCGATGGAAGGACCTTTCTACTGGCACTTGGAGGGGACCCGATCCGGTGTTGGTGTGGGCCCGGGGATCTGTTTGTGTCTTTCCGCAGGACAATGAAGTTCCTCTTTGGGTTCCTGAATGCTGCGTGCGCCCTGTGGCTGCTGCTGAAGCCCAACATGGCAGAGACCTATTGGGCCTTCGTAAAAAACTCTCCCCTTCTGATGCCAATGGGGATTGAGAGCCCAATACGGCCAGCCTTGGCAAACATTATTGTAAGCCTAGGGACTGTAGCCATGTGGTTGGATTCTTCAGAAGGTAATGTATGGTAACTTTTTTCAAAAATGTTAAGAATGTGTCACACCTTGGAGATTAAGGATAACCCCGAAGGTCAATGACCTTCATTTGTTAACAGTAACATGCCAGCTAAGCCTTTTCACATTTTGCAACCCTCTTCAAGCTGGTGTAGTACCTACTTTTCAGGAATGGCTCTGTGCAACATCTATTGGCCTCCTGAAATTCTTCTAGCCTCTTTTGAAGACACCTTAAAATTTGTGAGCCTGAATGTAGCCATTAATGAGACCATTAGTTCTGCTCCTTGTTTGCTGTTTTTGTTTTTGTTTTCTTTATGGTTCTTAGTTCTTTTGCAGACCTGCCAGCCTAAGTAGTGCTGGGATCAAGAAAAATGGGCCTTGGTGGTTCGTGTTCCTGGAGCTGCGTCCATGCCAGTGGACCATGGCAGTTAGACACAGATGATGCTAACACGCTCCAGAAGAGACTGACATCACTGTTGCTGTTGTTGCTGTTATAGCGGTGGTGGCCACTGCTGCTACTATTTCTGGGATGGCTATTTCATAATTGGGTTCTACAGCTAGCACAATGGAGACCCTGGCAGCAAAAGTAGCTACCACAGTTAGTTAATCTTTTATTTTATTGGGCATGATAAATTTAATTCTACATTTATACATTTAGATTGGCTTTGAAAGTTGTAAAAATTATTTAAACTCAAGTTCCATTTGTTTATGGGATACCACTTTACAAGGACTCCAATTTGCAGTAAGGCTCGTTTAAGAAGGGAATGGCTCAGTCGCCTTTAGCCTCCTGGCTATGGGTGGGTTAGGACTACTGTTGGTCTTTTCTGTGTCGAACAGATTGCAAGCCCAGCGCCACTTTGAGATCTTTGGCAACAGTTTACTCTACAGCTCACGTGGTTGAGCCTGTATGATAATGAGTATTCAGAGACGGGTAATGCTTGGGGGGCGCTCACCAACCTAAGACAGAGCACTTGCGGGGCCTGGGCAGGTGTCTCCATGACGGGTAAGGTGACCTGCTGACGTCCCACGCAACCTAAGTCAGAAGCTCATTTTTTAGTAAAAAGGGGGGACCTGTAGGGCCCTGGTCTCCTCCCATATTGAGTAAAGCCGTTGCCTGCTTGCCGACCTTGACCAGATGTCCTCCCTATTCTAATTCCCTGCCGGTATCCACCCTCCTGAATGCTTTAGGGAAGTTCCTTGTTTGTGTATCCTGCATATTGGGCGTTAACAGCTTAGATGCAAGAATGTAGAACATTCAGTAGCAAACTTCTGCCCTCCGGGGATCCGCCATTGTGCTGTAAGCCTGTATTTAAGGTTTCCTCCCTCTTTCAATAAACGGCATTCGGCTGGCACCCGGCTTACAGCCGTGGCGAATGACTCGCTGTTTCTTGTCTCTATTTTTTATCCGCAGCCCCTCGCTCGGACATGGTGAACGGGTGACAGTAACGCGGGAGTTACCGTTACAGTTCTTCCCAGAGACAATTCTACTGTAAGAGCTTTTAAGTTATCTATTAAAATAGAGATGTCTCAGCAGCTTAGAGCACTGGCTGCTCTTCCAGAGGACCCAGGCTCAATTCCCAGTACCCACATGGCCATTCATAACCGTGAGTAACTCCATTTCCAAGGGATCCAGCACCATGTTCTTGCCTCTACAGGTACTGCATATACATGATGCACAGACACACATGCAGGCAAAAACCCATGTGTATAAAATAATAAAAATGTAAAATGTTTATTTAAAAAAGAGATGTAACTAACCTAACAGCTGTCTGACGTGTGTGAGGCACTGCATAAGTGCTAAGGATTTCCTTCTTCTTTTTTTTTTTTTTCCGAGATCAGGTTTTTCTGTGTAGACTTTGCTGTGCTGGAACTCACTCTGTAGACCAGGCTGGCCTTGAACTCACTGAGATCTGCCTGCCTCTGCCTCTCAAGTGCTGGGATTAAAGGCATGCACCACCACCGCCCTGCTTGTGCTAAGCATTTTACTGTGTATAGTCTTTTCATTCTTTACCATGGAGTTGATGCTACCTCAACTTCCATTTTACATAATGCAATATGCATATACCAACATCTATATTTTCAGGAAAAGAAATGTACGGACTAAATAAGCTCATGTAAAGAATATGTCACAGTGCTTGGATCCAAAGATGTGTGTCCTTCTCTATTTCTTTGTAACCTCATATGAACTTCTTGGCTATGAACCCTGAAGTTGATTTTTATATTATCCTAACATCCTGGCTAGGCAGGAAGTATAGGCGGGACAAGGAGGAGAATAAAGCTGGGAAGTGGAAGGCTGAGTGAGAAACAGCGTGTGAAGATGCTGGTAAGCCACGAGCCACGTGGCAAGGTATAGATTAATGGAAATGGATTAATTTAAGCTGTAAGAACAGTTAGCAAGAAGTCATTGTTTATGACTTAATGTTAGTTTTTGAAAGATTTGTTTTGAGAATAATCAGAGATGAAGGGATGGTGTTAACATGACAAGCTGGTCAGAAAAGACAGGGACAAGCTGACATTTTGGATGAGTCGTACAGAATGAGAAATTCATCAAAGCCAGCACAGGTAACGGATTCGGAAGTCAGGAAACAACAAATACACGAGGATCAGAAAAGAGGGCTGGAGAGACGGCTCTGGTGGAGCACACCTTTAATCCCAGCACTCAGGACGCAGAGGCAGAGAGATCTGAGTTCTAGGCCAGGCTGGTCTACAGAGCTAATTCCAGGAGAGCCAGGGCTACACAGAGAAAACCTGTCTTGAAAAACAAAGCAAAACAACATATGTTTATTTTTAATGATGGGTCTGTGTTAATAGTCTCTGTGTGGGTATGTACACAAGAGGCATCAGATCCCCTGGAGTTGGAATTACAGGGAGTTGTGAGAAACATGGTGTTGGGAGTTGAACTCAGATCTTCTGGAAGAGCAGTATGTGCTCTTAACCACTGAGCCATCTTTCCAGCCTGACTTATGTCATTCTTAAGATTTATATCTCTTCAACCTACTCCTCCAGTCCCACAGAGGTAGAGGGTATAATCTTGTCGTCACATTATATTCTCTGACACTCAAACAGGCTTGGGAACACAGTGATCTGTTGCAGTGCAAGTGTTTAGCATGTACCAGGGCCTTGGGTTTCAACCCTAGCATCAAAGGAAATAGGAAATACCTCCCCCCATCCCCCAAAAAATCCACAAATAGGCCGGGCGGTGGTGGCACACGCCTTTAATCCCAGCACTCGGGAGGCAGAGCCAGGCGGATCTCTGTGAGTTCGAGGCCAGCCTGTGTAGCTAAAGTTTTCCTGCCTGGCCCACAGTCAGGACAAATCTCTCTCACCTGCCAGTCCCACAGCCTCTCAGACTCGACCAAGTAAACACAGAGACTTACATTGGTTACAAACTGTATGGCCGTGGCAGGCTTCTTGCTAACTGTTCTTACAGCTTAAATTAATCCATTTCCATTAATCTATACCTTGCCACGTGGCTCGTGGCTTACCAGCATCTTCACACGCTGTTTCTCACTCAGCCTTCCACTTCCCAGCTTTATTCTCCTCCTTGTCCCGCCTATACTTCCTGCCTAGCCAACGGCCAATCAGTGTTTTATTGACCAATCAGCAACACATTTGCCATAAAGAACATCCCACAGCAAGCCTGGTCTCCAAAGCGAGTTCCAGGAAAGGCGCAAAGCTACACAGAGAAACCCTGTCTCGAAAAACCAAAAAAGAAAAAAAAAAAAAATCCACAAATAAAAACATCTGATACCACTCTGTTTAAAGTTCTCCAATGGAAGCTGGGTGTAGTGGGGCCTGCTCTGGGTGTAGTGGGGCATGCTCTAGTCCCAGCACTTGGGAGGCAGAGGTAGTTCTGACCTCCACATGTACTTCATAGCCTCCCCTATGCCATCAAAAATAAAAACAAAAATCTTTAAAACAAGGATTGCCATGGATTTGAGGCTACTTTAAATCATATAGAGATTGCCAGGTCATCCAGGGGGTGCATGGCAAGATCCCCATCTCAAAACACAAAAATACAAACAAAAAAAAAGGCCAGGGGCAGTGGCACAAGCCTGTAATTTTTCAGCACTTGGGAGTCAAAGACAGGAGGATCAGATGTTCAAGGACATCTTCAGATACACAGTGAACTCAAGGCCTGCCTGAGCTACATAAGTCCCTGTCTCTGAAAACCAAAACAATTGAAAATAAGAATAAATAAACTTTTCAGTGGCACATCATTTGTGCTTTGAATAACCCCCAGTTTGTTAACAACAGCCGAGGGAGCTCTGCTTGCCCTGCGTGTGTCTCTCCTTCCACAGTACATGCTATGCTCGTCCCCTGGACTTGTTCTTCGCTGTCCTCTTGTCTGGGTTGTGAGCCTTCAATGGCTGAGCCGTCTCTCCAGCCCTCTTTTCTGATCCTCGTGTATTTGTTGTTTCCTGACATCCGAATCCGTTCCCTGTGCTGGCTTTGATGAATTTCTCATTCTGTAGAACTCATCCAAAATGTCAGCTGTCTTTTCTGACCAGCTTGTCATGTTAACACCATCCCTTCATCTCTGATTATTCTCAATCATGCACTTTTTCTTTTTTAAAAAGTTTTTTTTTTGTTTGTTTGTTTTTGTTTTTATTTAAGCCGGGCGGTGGTGGTGCATGCCTTTAATCCCAGCACTCGGGAGGCAGAGGCAGGTGGATCCCTGTGAGTTCGAGGCCAGCCTGGTCTACAGAGTGAGATCCAGGACAGGCACCAAAACTACACAGAGAAACCTTGTCTCCAAAAACAAAAAACAAAAAAAAAAAAAAAAAAATTTTAATCTTTAACTGAAACAGTTTACACATTTATGGGGTACAGTATGGTATACAATGTATGTATAGCAACCATATAGGGTAACTGGCATATGACTTGAGACATTACTTGTGTTAGGAACATTCAAAAGCCTCTACTACCTATTATGAAATATTCAATAGTTTTTCTTAACCATAGTGATACTATTGATGCGCTGTTCCGTTTTCCTCATGGTTCTAAAATCTCCTGTATAATTAATTATTATAGCTAATCTTTAAGCCCTCACTTTAGCACTTCTCATACATTAACTAATGAAGAGGAATGCTGTTAATGCTTATCAATAGGCTCTCTAAGCCCCTGATGTGTTGTGTTTGCTGATTTCTCAGATGTAAACACTCCCACCCGGAGGCTTTCAAGCTACCAATCTGAACTGAGAAAAAGCAGAAGTGCATCATTTCACGGCGTTTACTACAGTAGTTGCTTTGGTTATTATTGTCAACTTTACACAACCTAGGGTCATCTGGGAAGAGGAAATCTCAGTGGAAGAATTGCCTCCATCAGACTGGTCTGTCAGATTGTCTTGATTTTGAAACTGACTGAAGTGGGAGGGCCCAGCAGGTGTGCCTGTGTTGTGCAAGAAAGCTGGCTGGGCACGAGCAGAACGGAAGGTGTGGAAGCAGCGTTCTTCCATGGTTTTAGCTTCAAGCTCCTGCCTTGAGCTCCTGCTCTGACTTCCCACGGTTAAATAACTTGCAGAAGGTCGCCGAGCTAAATATTAACCACTCCAAAAGTGTTTCCTCAGAACACAGTATCACTAGTGCCTTGAGGATGGTTGGCGTTCAATAAATACACACGCCGCACTCTTTAAAACTATAAAGGTAAACATTTTAACATTAAAAATATGCGCACGAGTGAAATTAATTCTTTAAAGTTTGTTCACGATCTCAATGAAATTAGTATAGTATTTTCCCTTCTTTTCGGTGAGCAGAAGCGTAGTCCAATCCTTTGCTACAAGTTTGACACAGCCTGCTTTCCGTCGTCCCGCCGCAAGGCTTTCTGGGAGTAGTAGTCTTCAGGTCGGCGGGCTCCGGCAGCAGCAGCTGCGCTCGCCCGACCGAGGTACTACAGTGTGGCGCGCAGGTCTTGAGGCTCTTCCGCATTGCCTTTTGCCCTCCCCGCCTGCGTGCCCGCCTCAGTTATCATGGCGGCTCCCTTGGCCCTGGTGCTTGTGGTGGCCGTGACCGTGAGGGCGGCCTTGTTTCGCTCCAGTTTGGCCGAGTTCATTTCAGAGAGGGTTGAGGTGGTGTCCCCACTGAGCTCTTGGAAGAGAGGTGAGGCCACCGGCTGGAGTGGGCCGGTCTGCACTGTCCCAGGCGCGGTGAATTGAATGGGAGGTGGAGGCAATGGCACAAGCGCGCGGTTCTGAGCAGACTGACCCGCGTCTGGGGTCCTTCGCGAGCTGAGGGCGGAGCTATGGTGCGGAGGATGGGGTGTAGAGGAGGTGTGGAGTGTGAGCCCCGCTACCCGAGGGGTGGGTATCCGAGGGGGCGTGTCCCACGATCCCGAGTCAGGCAGCGGGATCCGCGGAAGGATGGACACCCGAAGGTGCTGTGTGCATTGGATCTGATGGACTATTAGGGTTTGGCAGCGGTGTTCCATCGAATAGCATAGTGGAGGGGGTGGGGTGGGGGGGCCGAGGGAACCAGTGCTTTTGCAAGAAAGGCATCTGTGTACTGAAGTCACTTCTGCCCAATCTAGGACTCTCAGTGCAGTTTTTCTTAGTTTTTGTCTCTTTAAAATATGTATGTATACGTTTTACCTTATTGCATGCTGTCCCCTCCAACAAGACAAAGAAATTTGGCTGAATTTGGCTGAAGGAGCCACAAGCCAGTAGAGGAAATGAACATGTTTTTATAATAGTTTCCTTAGCGTCTGACCCTGAGTAAACTCTCTTTCGTTTTCCAGAATGGACTAACGAAGAACTAGAGTTTGGAAAAGGTTAGAAAAAGGGCAAGTTCCAGGTTGCAGAAGGCAACGAGGATCATCAAGAAATACCCGAGGATTTGAAATACCTAGAGTAGAGAAGATCTATGGGTTAGGTTAGGGCTACAGTGTGGGGGTGTTGTGTGCCTGTGGTGTATGTTCAGAAGCTAAAGGAGGATGCTGGGTGTCCTGTATCACTCTACCCTTTATTCCCTGAGACAGAGTCTCTCTGAACTGGAAGCTGTTTCCACTGGGCTGTATGGCCAAAAGCTCGGGAGGTTTTTGCCTGTCTCCACCCTTACGATGCTGGAGTTACAGGCATCTGTGACTATGACTTTTTTTTTTTGGACATGAGTTGGGGGATTTGAATCAGGTCTTCTTGCTTGCATATCGAGTGCCCTTACCCACTGAACCATCTGTCCAGATCAAGTTTAAGTCTTTAAACAAAACAAAAACTGAAGTACATTATATAGCTAAAGCACATTTAAGTGTAGATGGAACTTAGTGAGTTTTTATGAACCATATGTTCACGGATAGCCAGTGCCCAGATAAAAAATGTTAACACCCTAGAAGTCTCTGTAGCCTTGCACTTTGTGTATTATTTGTTTTTGAAACAGGATCTCTTCTTCAGCTCAGGATGTACTCAAATTCATGGTGACCAGCCTTCAGGTGCTGGGATTGTGAGCCCCCACATCTAACTTTATCCTCAAACTTTAGTATCACTTGCTGTCATGAACTTTTTTTTTTAAACATTTATTCTTCCTCTACATGCTTTGTATTAAGACTATTTCCCTGAGCTGGGCATGGTGGCATGTAATCCCAGCACTTGGGAAGCTGAGACAGGAACATCTCAAATTTGAAACCATCCTAAGCTCCTTATAGAATTCAAGGCCAGCAGAGCCACATAGTGAGGCTGTGTCTAAAAAACAAAAACCAAACAGTATTTCCCCTCTTACATAATAATTATTCGTTTAGATCTGGTCTTCCTATAGTATTACGAGCTTCCTGGAGAACTGTTAGATTTATGCCTAAATTCCTTGATGCCTTCCATAGGACAGGTT
Organism: Peromyscus eremicus; assembly: GCF_949786415.1. NCBI lineage: Eukaryota > Metazoa > Chordata > Mammalia > Rodentia > Cricetidae > Peromyscus > Peromyscus eremicus. Next base: position 128,567,940 of record NC_081419.1, on the reverse strand, counting down.
TGTAGTTAGTGACTACTGGATAATGTGGAAGAAATGGAAGCATAAGCTCTTATTTACAGGGTAGAAAAATTTAAAGATGAGGCAACATTGTTTATGGTTTCTAGAATCTTCGGAAGAATTTGAATCTTTCTCTGCTCTGCCATTTACTTCCTCTGCGACTTCTTGTCTGTGAAACAGGACACTAAATGAGATAATCCATGTTGAAGCTTGGCACAATAAAGCCCAAAATATCAGTTCTGAGGTCTTGAGTTTAGGTACTAGAACAGGGTGACGTTGACTGAGCTGAGTAGGTGAGTCAGAAAGGCTAGGGCAATAAGTGTGTGGTATGTGTGTTATAGTATAACATTCAGAGGTTTAGATCTCCATAGCCTAGGTTCAGTATCTAGGCTAGAGAGAGTTGGTAGTTGTCTTAGTTAGGGTTTCTATTGCTCTGAAGAGACACCATGACCACAATAACTCTTATAAAGGAAAACATTTAATTGGGGTGTCAGCTTACAGTTTCAGAGGTTTAGTCCATTATCATCATGGTGGCATACAGGCAGACATGGTGCTGGAGAAGGAGCTGCTACAAGTTAATATGTAGACAACAGGAAGTAGACTGTGTCACTGGGAAGTAGCTTGAGTAAAGGAGACCTCAAAGCCCACCCCCATGGTGACACATTTTCTCCTACAAGGCCACGCCTACTCCAACAAAGCCACGCCTACTCCAACAAAGCCACACCTAATAGTGCCACTCCCTTTGGGGGCCATTTTCTTTCACAGTAATCACACAGCATTTGCATTTCATTAACAAAGGGCAGTTATTAGTTCATTTTAAGGAGAGGATACAGTATCTGTCACTTATATTTATAGTTCTTTAGGTGAGGTGGTTTTAAAAGGAGAGGATACAATATCTATCACTTATATTTACAGTTCTTTAAGTGGGGTGGATTTAAAAGTAGGTAATTGTGCCAGACATGGTGTCTCATAGTTGTAATCCCAGCATGTAGAGGCTGAGGTAGGGGATTCATTAGGAGTTAGAGGCTAGTCTGGGCTATATAGTGAGTTCTGGGTCAGCTTGGGTTACAGAGTAAGATGTCTCAAAACCAAACAAACAAGCAGGTGATTGTATTAAATTCTAACTGCTAGGCATTTAAAGATAGTGAAGTAGGGCCAGATGTGGTGACACACGCCTTTAATCTCAGCACAGGAGGCAGAGGCAGACAGATCTCTTGAGTTTGAGGCCAACCTAGTCTACAGGGCTAGTTCCAGGACAGCCAAGGCTACACAGAGAAACCCTGCCTCAAACAAACAAACAAACAACAATGTGTACACAATGTATGTGCAGGTGTGTGTAGACTGGATTTGATGTTAGGTATCTTCCTTGATTGTGCAGCACCTTATTTTTTAAGAAAGGATGTACTGATTTGCTTTCTGTTGCTGTGATAAACACTGTCCAAAACCAACTTGGGGAAGAAAGAGTTTATTTGGCATACAGGTTACACAGTCCATCATTGGGGGAAGCTGAGGCAGGAACCTGAAGCAGAAACTAAAGCAGAGACCACAGAGGAAAGCTGCTTACTAACTTGTTTCTCCTTACTGGCTTGTTCTGCTAACTGTCATGTACAACCCATCAGTCCTACATCAATAAGCAATTAAGAAAATACCTCACAGACATGCCCACAGGTCATTCTGGTGGAGGCAGTTTCTCAGTTGAGATTCCCTCTTCCTAGATATGTCCAGGTTTTTGTCAGGCTGACAAAAAACATGACATAGGGTCTTTTGCTGAACATGGAGTTCACTGATTCAGCTAGGTTAGTGGTCAGTGAGCCTTAAGATCCTCCTTTCTTTGCCTGCCTGGCACTAGGATTACAAGCTTTTTAACATGGGTACTTTACCAACTAACCATCTCCTTGTTCCCTGTTTTTTTGAGGCTGAGTCTCATGTATCCCAGGCTGGCCTGAACTCAACAGTTGAGGATTACCTTGAGGTTCTGAACTGCTTACCTCCACCTCCCAAATGCTAGGATTAGAGGTGTGTGCCACTGTGTTTGGTTTTATGTGGTGCTTGGCATTGAACCCTGGATTTCTTGCATACTAGGAAAGCACTCTACCAGTTGAGCTGGGTCCCAGCCTACCTGATGGGTTTTTAAGTTAGGGTATTATTATTTGCTCTTTTGTATGTAGATGGTAATGATGATGATGCCTCAGATCTATAATCCAACACCTGAAAGCTGAGGCAAAAGGAGTGCCACCAGTATAGTCCAGCCTGAGCTACAGAATGAGACCTGTCTTTAAAAAACAGAAACAAAACCACCACTGTAGGCAGAGTTTTCTTGTCCTGGCAGCTGCTTCCAGATTATTACACAGAGGCTTATATTAATTATAAATGATCGGCCAATAGCTCAGGCTTGTTACTAGCTAACTCTTACATTTTAACTTAACCCATATTTCTTATCTACCCTCTGACAAGTGGTGGTACCTTTTCTCAGTACGGCAGGCTCATCTTCTGCTTCCTCTGTCTCTGCTGTCGACTCCTCTGGCTCCCCCCTGCCTCATCCCATCCTTCTCAGTTTGGCTTTCCCACCTAATTTTATTCTCTTCAGCTATTGGCCAGCCAGCTTGTTTATTAAACCAGTCATAGCGACGTATATTCACACAGCATACAGGATTATTCCATAGCAACCACTGCCACCACCACCAACAAAAAAACAACAAAACCCCCGAAAACCTAGGGCTGGGGAAATAGCTTCATGAGTACAAGTGCTTGCCATGCAAGCATAAAGACCTGAGTTCAAATCCCATAATCCAGGTAAAAGCTGCATGCATGGTGTGAACATCTGCAATTCCAGTAATCTTACCGGGTGATAGGAGACAGAGAACAGAGAATCCCTGGAATCTTGAGGGCCAGCTGGCCTGGCATATGTGTAGAGTGTAGCCCCAAGCTGGCCTGGGTGAGCTGTTAGGCCTAAAAACCATATCCTGGGTTGACATACTTCAGTTAACAAGGAAAGTTAGCCAGAATTGGAACTACAGAAGCAAAAAAGCAGGCTGGTATGTTTAGAGACTTTCCCAGAACTATGGACTTTGATGGATTAGGCCTTTGTTTTCATTTTTGGCAGGTGGTAAAATAACACTGTCTATGTGCTCAGTTTTACAGCCTGAATGGTACTTCGATCGTGGAGTCAGGTGTATTAAGGTCTGGGGCCCTCTTAAGGTCTGGGGCCCTGTTACACATACATTCACATGATACATACGTGAAAATAAATAAAACAGAAAGAAACAAATGGGCTGACATGATAGCTCAGCAGGTGAGGTTGTTTACTGTCAAGCCTGATGATCTGAGTTTGAGCCTCAGAACTCACATGGTAGAAGGAGAAGAATTGATTCCCAGTTTTCCTCTGACCTTCAAATGTATGCAGTCACACACACACACACACACACACACACACACACACACACATTGTAAATGAATGTTAAAAAAAAACAACAACCCACTTAACAACAAAGATTTAGAGTTATAGTTCAAAACTGTTTATGTGTGGATTATGTTTGTTATGTGGATGGGTAGGGGTGTGTGTGTGTGTGTGTGTGTGTGTGTGTGTGTGTGTGCCCACATTTGTTATTTGGTTCCCAGTATCTTCTATTATCCTCTACCTTATTTATTTATTATTTTAAGATATACCTACACACCATATGCATACATATACATAATTAAAAATAACTCTTCTCCCCTTGGTTTGTACATAGTTGAGCTGAGCTTGGTGGCTCATACCTGTAATCCTAGTACTTAGAAAGCTGAGGTAGGGTTGCTGTGAGTTTGAGATCATCTTCAGATATATAATAACTTGTGGTTATATATATATAATATATAATGAGTGTCAGATAGGTGGTTGACAGTGTGAGACACTGTCTCAAAAAAACAAAACTAAATGAAAAAAAATGGAAGGTCTCTAGGTCTGGGTATGTTGTTCAGTGGTAGATTACTTAACCTACAGTTACGGGACTCTGTGTTCTACCTCAACACAGCAGAAAACCAACCAACCAAACAAACAAACCCCACCCTATTCCAAAATATTAATTAGATAATAATCTCTTCAAGGAAGGAAGAAATATTCTAGCCAGGTGTGGTGTTGCATACCTGTACTCCCCACTTCTGGAGGCCTAGACAGGGATTTCAAGTTTAAGGCCAGCCTGGGCTCTATAACAAGATCCCATCTCAAAAGAGAGAGTATTTGGTGTCACTCCTCTGCTGTACTTTATAAATTTGATTTTAAATAAAATACTACATGAAAAAGGATATGAAAAAGCTCATTGGGTCTTTGGGTTTTTCTTCAGTTTTGCCTTTTAAAATATTTAATTGTTATTTGCTTGAAATAGTCTTTGTAGCCAAGCATGGCCTCCAATTAGTTATGTAGCCAAGAATGACCTTGAGCTCCTGATTTTCCTGCCTCTAGGATTACAAGAATATGTCACACCCAGGTGTTTTGTGTGTGTGTGTGTGTGTGTGTGTGTGTGTGTGTATGTGGGTGGTGCTGGAGGTCAAACCTAGGTACTTGCCCATCTTAGTCAAGGGTTCTACCCCTGAACTACAAGCCATGAGTTTTTACTTTTTCTTCTCAGTCTTTGGTTAAACCTATTTTAGCCAACCTAGGCTACATGAAACTGTCTGACTATGACCCCCAAAAGAAAAAAACATCTAAAAATTTTCTAGCCTTATAGTATTGGCACATTGTTATATAAGTGTTAGAATCTGGCAGGTTGATTAATTCTTTGGTTGTTGTTTCAAACAGGGACAGACATCCTCATTTAATATTTTTTAGGTCTTATTTTAGGTCCTTGTTTACAAAGCTTTGCTTCATTTTATATTCTCGTTTTATCACCATATCTTTTACTTTTTAAATTTGCTAATACCTGATGAAGATCTTTGTGAGTGTCAAGCCACCAGGGATTGGGCTAAGAAAAGGCCTTAATCTTCCTCAGCTCCCCTGAAGCATTTGGCCTTCAGGGTGGCAAGCTGCTTGGAGAGCCTCCTTTCTCCAGAACTTTGTAGAAGCCCAGTCATACCATGTCAGGGATGGCAGCTCTGGTCTTGATGTGGGCAACATTTACCCATGTCTGCTCGCTGACCAGTGTCCAGAGTTCCTGAGGTTGACAGTTGGGCAGAAGCTCTGGTTCCTCTTTAAGTGATAATGCCTTATACCAGCTCTCCCAGACCATCTGGTTGATATATGTCAAGTTGATCCTAAGTGCTTCCCTACTTACTGATGCTATGTGGCCAAATGTGGCCATGGCTGTAGCTCATGTGGCCATGAAGTGTCTGGCTTTTCCTCAGCAGGATGGTAGCAGGAAGGCCTGAGGTTGTTCAAGTTAGAAGGAGAGAATAGACTCCTTCTAATTGTCCTCTGACCTACACACACACACACACACACACACACACACACACACACACACAGAGAGAGAGAGAGAGAGAGAGAGAGAGAGAGAGAGAGAGAGAGAGAAAATAAGTGGAATTAAAAATTAAAGAACATTTGGAAAGGAAAGAGTAAATGGGAACTTCATGTTTATAAAAGTATTTCTTTTTCCAGGCTAGCCTTGAACTCAAAGATCCCAATGTCTCTGCTTCCTGAGTGTTAGGATTACAGGTGTATAATGTATGTCTGGCTATAAAAGTATTTTAACCTTCTTCCTTTTTGCTGTACTCCTGATCTTTTTGTTTGTTTGTTTGTTTTGGTTTTAGGGTTTTGAGACAGGGTCTCACTATGTAGACCAGGCTGACCTCGAACTCATAGAGATCTGCCTGCCTCTGCCTCCCAAGTGCTGTGATCATTCTTGGGTCTCACTGTAGCCCAAGCTGGCCTGGAACTCCATAAATAGTACTAGGCAGCCTAGAACGTGTAGTAATCTTGCCTCTGCCTCCTGAGTGCTAGGATTACAGGCCTAAGCCACCATGTTTAGTCTGATTATTTTTAAGACATTGAATGAATCTTTCATAGAGTCTGAAGAGAATTTGGGTACTCTTTGGCTTGAGGTGAGAAATACACACTGTGGGCCCTAGGAAAGTTTTCATACATGTGCACTAAAATAATAGAAGGGACTAAAGGAGTTAATCATAAAGCCGAACGTATTCAGTGGAAATATCTGCATAATGAAATCTGTTATACTGTGTGTTAAGTTTAAAAATCAATATTCTGAGTTTGTGCCTTTCTTATGTATTTTAATGTTACAATAAAGAGTGGTGTTTTTATAAATTTTTTTATATGAGGTTGACTTTCCCGCCAGATCTGTTTTTTCTTTTTTCTTTTTTCTTTTTTTTTTTTTTTTTTTTTTGAGACGGGGTTTCTCTGTTTAGTTTCGGTGCCTGTCCTGGATCTTGCTCTGTAGTCCAGGCTGGCCTCGAACTCAACAGAGATCTGCCTAGCTCTGCTTCCCGAGTGCTGGGACTAAAGGCTTGCGCCGCCACTGCCCTGCTCCCGCCAGATCTGTTATCCATGAAATAATATGATGATGTATATCACCAGATACCAGAGCCACATTCTAGGCACTTGCCAGAGAATCTTCAAACAAGTTTACTGATGCACAATATCTAGCAAAAGTATCTCAGAGAAAGGTGTAGAGTCTGCCCTCTAGCTACTTGCTTGAAAACCTCGCTGGATTAAATGGGAATGTGGAACCCGATGTTTCCAGACAGCCTCATACTGTCTGATTCCCAAAGGATTGCTTTTACTGCTGTGGTCAGGTGTCTTTGACTTACACTGAGGGAAGTCTTGTGAAGTGGGCTAATGAATCCTCTTCTTGGGTCTCCGGTAAAGCTGTTAGTCAGAGTTTAATAGCTGTCTTACAGAGCGACCTCTATGCTGCTCCTTGAGGGCTATTTCTTTCTGGTCCCAGTAGAAAGGACCAGTTACAGTTGTCTCTGTAAATATTTATATATTTGTTTACTCCACGTGTACGCACATGTATACATGCACATACATGTGCTCAGAAGACAACTTGTGGTAGTTGGTCTTCTTCTTATACCATGTGGGTTCCCAGGATTGAACTCAAGTCATCCAGCTTGGCAACAAGAGCCTTTACCTGGTTAAGGGGTCTGGCCAGCCCCGGTTAAAATTGTCTTGCACAATCAGGCTTTAAAAAAAAAATGATGCTGGGCAGTGGTGGCACACGCCTTTAATCCCAGCACTTGTGAGGCAGAGCCAGGTGGATCTCTGTGAGTTCGAAGCCAGCCTGATCTGCAGAGCGAGATCCAGGACAGGCACCAAAGCTACATGGAGAAACCCTGTCTCGAAAAACAAAAATAACAACAACAACAAAAATCATCTTAATATTTATTTTCTTAGGTATTTCTTTTTTTGTCCTTCCTTCCTTCCTTCCTTCCTTCCTTCCTTCCTTGTTTGTTTTGAGAAAGAATCTTACGGTGTAGCCCAGGCTGGCCTTAAACTTAAGATCCTCTTGCTTCAGTCTCTGAGTGCTGGTATTACATGTATAAAATGTCATAATTAAGCCTATTCTTTTTGTGTATTTGATGTTAATAAAATTTCTTTAAAAATTTTATAAAATCATGTCATATTTTACATGCTATATTACTATCTGCTTTTCTTTCAGCATTCTGTGGACAGCTTTCCTTCAGTGAACGTAGCTCTGTAGTTTTTGTTTTGTTTTGTTTTTTTTGACAGGGCTTCTCTGTCTAGCCTTGGCTGTCCTGGTACTCCTTCTGTAGACCAGGCTGGCCTTGAACTGATAGAAATCAGCCTACCTCTGCCTCGCTAGTGTGAGGATTAGAGGTGTGTGCCACCACCGCCAGCTGAGGGAGAGGATTCTTTTCTTCCAGTTTAGGATCTGATGATCAAACTCAGGTCATCAATCTTGGCAGTATAACCTGATCAACTGAGCCATTTTGCCAACCTTGAAATATTTTAGTTTTCAAAAGAGTTGCAAAGGGGCTGGAGAAATGGTTCAGCAGTTAAGAGTATTTAGTGAGTCGGGTGGTGGTGGCACATGCCTTTAATCCCAGCACTCGGGAGGCAGAGCTAGGCGGATCTTTGTGAGTTTGAGGCCAGCGTGGGCTACAGAGTGAGTTCCAGGGTAGCTAGGGCTACACAATGAAACCCTGTCTCAAAGAATTAAAAACAAAAAACATATAAAGAAAGTACTTATTGGTCTGTCTGAGTACTAGAGTTTGGATCACAGCATCGACATCAGGTAGTTTATAAACACCAGCTTGAAGAGATCTGGTAACCTCTTCTGGCCTCCATGGGTACTTATAAGCACATGTATACACACACACACACACACACACACACACACACACACACACGCACGCGCGTGCGCACACACACACACACACACACACACAGAGTTGCAAAAATAAAGTTTCTGTTTACACTATACCCGTTATTATTGTAATTTAGTGGCTTCAGTCGATCAGTACTGTTAGTATGTATAACTTATTAGGATTGTACTGCTTCCCTTTCATTGTCCAGTTTCTGGCCTAATGTTCAATCCATGACCTCCTTTTGGCATTTAGTGGTTATATCTCCGTAGTGACTACCATCTGGGACACTTCCTGTGATTTAAAATTTTAAGAGTCCTGGGCAGTTATTTGCCTGTCTTTTGGTTGTCTGATAATTTTCCATGATTAGGTGGAGGTTATGGGTTTTTTGTTAGTTTGTTTTTGTTATTATACCACATTGTTGGCATGAGGACTCCAGAAATGTTCTTATCACTACATCAGTGAATTATGAGATATTTAATAATTAATATAGCTAACATATTGATGATATTTTAATGGATCTTCTGATTAAAGCAGGGAATATGAGGTCTATATGAAATTATTACTTTTCCCCTTGAAAACACTTTGTTTTTCACACTTTTATCCACTAACTTTAGCATCCACTAATGACGTTTGCCTTCAAAACCATTCTGTTGGTCATTCAGCTGATGACTTTCTGTTCCATCTTCCATTCTTCATTTCCTACCCTTTGTGTCCTGATGTTGAACTCAGACCCTCCTTCATGCTCTGCATGTTGCCCTGTTGTTCTACCACATACCCAGCCTTCCTACACGGGATACTGAGCATTCCATATAAGGAGAGCGTTTCTTCTTCTTCCATTTACTTATTTATTCAGTTCTTTACAACATAGTTTTAATGCTTAATATATCAGTATATAATATATATTAATATATATACTGATATATTAAGTATATATAATATACTTAATGAAACCCTATATATTATATAATATGATATAATATATACGAATATATATTAATGTATCAGTAGATGATCTTTATTTAAATAAATCTCCATTAATCAATGTTGGGATTATTTTCAAGTTTTTATTAAGTGGGACTGGAGGGATGGCTCATCAGTTAAGAGCACAGCCTGCTCTTCCAGAAGACCCAGGTTCTAATCCTGGTACCCACTTGTTGGCTCACAACCATCTGTAACTCGGTTCTAGAGGATCTGATGCCTCCTCAGAATCAGGCACAAATGTGGTGCACAGACACACACACAAGCAAAACATCCACACACAGAAAATAAGAAATGATTACTCTGAGTGCTGTACTGCATATATTGTATCAGGCACTTGATCAGTTGTTCCCTAAGGTAATGTACTTTAAGAATTATCATTTGGGGCCAGGCATGGTAGCATGTGCCAAATTTAATCCCAGCATTGGGGAGGCAGAGGCTAGTGGATCTCTGAGTTCAAGGCCAGCCTGGTCTATGTAGTGAGTTATGAGTCAGCTAGAGCTACATAATGAGACCTTGTATAAAAACCAAAAATTATCATTTTGTGTGCGTGATATAGCTCACAGTGGAGTGCTTGCCTAGTGTGCACAAGTTCTCAAGTTCAGTCCATAGCGCCAAACCAGCTGAACCCAAACCCCTCAAACCAAAAAGCAAACATTTTAAGCTGGACATGGTGGTATATCCTGTAACCCTAGAACTTGGGAGGTGGGGGCAGGAGAGTTAAAGAGTTTAAGGTGATTCTTGGCTGCACAGGAAGTTTGAGGCCAGACTGAACTGATCTGGACAAACAAAAGTACCATCTTAGCTGGGCTTGATGGCCAGCTCCTATAATTCCAACACTTTGGTGGGGGAGCACTAAGGCAGGGGGATTGCAATCTTGAAGTCAATCTTCCCTACATGTAGATATTCTGCCACAAAACAAAAACCTAGCTAAACAACCATTACTGACTCCCCCCACCCCCCAAAAATCCAAATGCAATCCCCCTCTTCCTTCCCCGTCCCCTGTGAGGTTAGGATTAAAGGCACACAGCTAAAAAGTAATATTAGTCTAGAAAAATGACACAGATGTCACCGAAGCAGGTGGCAGAAGAGAGTGACTGCCCATTTCACTAACCCGGGCAACATTATTTTACCTGGTGTTGATTTGTTAATTGTGCTTTGGAATAGGGTAGAATATACATAAAAGAAATGCTTTAGAGTTGGTGGAGGTTACAGAGAGGTAGGAGAAGTTTGTAGTTTTTTTTTAATGTATTTAATTTTATTTTTTAAATTACGTGTGTGTGTGTGTGTGTGTGTGTGTGTGTGTGTGTGTATGTGTATCTGTGTGGGAGTATGTGTATGCTAAGTGCAGAAGTCAGAAGAGGGTGATGGGTTCCCTGGAGCTGGAGCTACTGCCAGTTGTGAGCTGCTTGATGTGGGTGTTGGGAATTGAACAGGGGACCAAGAACAGTATGCACCCTTAATTGCCAAGCCATTTCTCCAACCTCAGAAGTTTACAGTTTAGTGTAAAGCTTTCTCATAATGAGTATTGCTCATGATGGAAAGAACTGCTTTGTATGGAAGAATTTTCCATTTTTGGAAATTGTGTGTGTGTGTGTGTTATTCTTTGAGAATTTCATACATATGTACAATCTTGATACTTTTTCCAAATCAAGACCTTCAGCCACTTGCTTGACCTGAGGTAAAGGGATTAGATAAACTCAGGCATTCCTTGGTCCTAGGAATATGTTGACAATTTAGTTTATGATCATTTGCTGTTGTCTCTAAAGTCTGAGTGAACTTGTATTTCTTCCTTTTCAGTGGTTGAAGGCCTTTCACTGTTGGATTTGGGAGTGTCTCCATATTCTGGAGCAGTATTTCATGAAGTAAGTGTTGTATTTTCTTTTCTGGCACTGAGAGTAGTTTATAGTCCTGGATACCAAAGCCTGAGCTCTGTTTGGTACAAACATTTAAAAACTTTTTTTGATAGGAATAGCCCGTTGTAGACATTTTCTGCATAAGAAAGATGTTTCACAATTACAGGGAAAATGATCCAGGTTAGGATTTTAAAAAGTTGGGAGGGGAGGAGGGAGGGAGATAGGGAGGGAGAGAGAGGGAGGGAGGGAGAGAACAACTTTCAGGAGTCAGTTCGCTCACATTGCTGAGGGCAGGGTCTCACCAGCCTAGCTGGCAGTGAAGCTGCTGGGTGCTGCTCCTGTCAGGCAAGCTGAGATTCCTGATGCAGCCAGCTTTCTGCAGACTCTGGGGACCAAGCTCAGTTTGTTAGGCTTATGCAGCAAGTGCGTTTACCTGCTGAGCTGCCTTGCTGGCTTATGGGAGTGTATGAGGCTTCTATAGAAATTATTATTATTATTATTATTATTATTATTATTATTATTATTTTACTGTTCTTTTTTTTGGAGGGGGACAGAAAGTTGATTTCATTAGAATATAGTACTGTTATCATTCTTTTTTTTTTTTTTTAATGCTGAATGCCATTTATTGAAGGAGGGAGGAGGTCTTAAATACAGGCTTACAGCACAGTGGGAGAACCCCAGAGGGCAGAAGTTTGTTCGATGTTTTACAATCTTGCATCTAAGCTGTTAACACCCATTATGCAGGATACACAGACAAGGAACTTCCCTTAAGCATTCAGGAGGGTGAAACCTGGGAGGGAATTAGCATAAGGGGGATATCAAGGTCAAGGTCAGCAAGCAAGGCAATAGTTACCCAAAATGGGGGCCAGGGACCTATAGGTCCCCCTTTTACTAATAAATGAGCTTCTGACTTAGGTTGCGTGGGATATCAGCATGTCACCTTACCCATCAAGGAGATGCCTGCCCAGGCCACACAGGCACTCTGTCTTAGGTTGGTGAGCGCCCCCCAGACATTACCCGTCTCTGAATACTCATTATCATATAGGCTCAATCGTGTGTGAGCTGCAGAGTTAACTGCTGCCAAAGATCTCAAAGTGGCGCTGGGCTTGCAATCTGTGTGTTCGACACATAAAAGACCAACAGAAGTCCTAACCCACCCATAGCCAGTAGGCTAAAGGCAACTGAGCCATTCCCTTCCTTAACGAGCCTTACTGCAAATTGGAGTCCTTGTAAGATGGTATCCCAAAAGCAAATGGTTCTTGAGTTTATAAATTTATAATTTAGAAATTACTTTTAATGTCAGCTTTTTTTTCTGATTCCAGAGTTTTTATTGATATATTGATATTAGAATAACTTAGATAAACACATCAATGCACTTCCTCCAACATGGCCACACCTACTCTAACAAGACCACAGCCCTTAAGAGTGTCTCTCTGGCCGGGGCGGTGGTGGCACATGCCTTTAATCCCAGCACTTGGGAGGCAGAGGCAGGCGGATTTAATGTCAGCTTTTAAGCAGCTCTCAGTCCATAAATAGTTGTATGCTACGTGGCATGTAATTGGGTTTTGAAATGCTTGGCCATAAAAGCTGTGACATTGGTTTCCTAGAAAGTCCACTAAAGGTTGTTGAAGCCATAAAATTTTCTCTCTCTTTTATTTATTTTTTAAGACGTGGTTTTAGCTGGGCGGTGGTGGCGCACGCCTTTAATCCCAGCACTCGGGAGGCAGAGCCAGGCGGATCTCTGTGAGTTCAGGCCAGCCTGGGCTACCAAGTGAGTTCCAGGAAAAGGCACAAAGCTACACAGAGAAATCCTGTCTCGAAAAAACAAAAAACAACAACAACAAAAAAAAGACATGGTTTCTCTGTGTAGACTGGCTGTCCTGGAACTCGATCTATAGACCAGGCTGGCCTTGAACTCACAGAGATCCACCTGCCTCTGCCCCCTGAGTGCTGGGATTAAAGGTGTGCACCACCATGTCTGGCTCATAAAATTAGTTTGTTTGTTTGTTTGTTTGTTTGTTTGTTTTCAAGACAGGGTTTCTCTGTGTAGTTTTGGTTCCTGTCCTGGAACTCACTCTGTAGACCAGGCTGGCCTCAAACTCACAGAGATCTGCCTGGCTCTGTCTCCTGAGTGCTGGGATTAAAGGTGTGTGCCATCACCGCCCAGCCATAAAATTAGTTTGTTTGTTTTTTTTTTTTTTTTCCGGAGCTGAGGACCTTGCGCTTGCTAGGCAAGCACTCTACCACTGAGCTAAATCCCCAACCCCAAAATTAGTTTTTAAGACTAGTAAAAACAAACTAGGCATGGAGGCTCACTCTGTAACCCCAGCTTCCCAGAGGCCAAGGAAGGAAGACTGCTGTGAATTCAAGGCCTGCCCAGGCCTGGGTTATATGAGACTCTATCTCAAAATGCAAAAAAAAAAACAAACCAAAAATAAAAATACCCTTTGTTAGGCCACTATCACCTGTGACCTGAATCACTGTACCAGCTTCCTTGTTCAGTCCTGCTCACTTACTCTCTATTCTGCCGTCAGGGACATTTCTCTGAGATATAAATCTCACTTTGTCACTGTCGTGCTTGGGACCTGTATTTGCCACTAACCTCAGGCTTAAAGTCTAGACACTTAGAGGAGCATTCGAAGATCTCATTGCATTTCTTCCTGATCCTCTTTTTCTTCTCTTCCTCCCTCCCTTCCTTTTCTTAAGCACACAAGGCAGTTGTTGGGAATAGATGTGTCTGACATCCACAAACAGCCCACTAGCCCCAAGGACCAGTGGGAAGTTGGCCTCGGGGGTGCGTTAAAGCCCGATAAGTTTACTGTACTGTTCTCTTGTCTAACATCTGCTCACTATATTGTCTCCTTGTAGAAAGCCATTCTTCCCCTTTTCCAGCTTGGCTCTATGAATGAGACCCAAGCTTAGACTTCACCTTCTCCAGAGAACGGTCCGGCATCACTTTAGACAGTCAAACACTCTTACTCTATCACCTGAGGAATCTTATCCCTTTCATGACTCATACCCCACTCTTAAATTACCTCTAATCTGCCAGGGGTGGTGGTGTATGCCTTTAATCCCAGCAGGCAGGAGGCAGAGGCAGGTGGATCTCTGTGAGTTCTAGGCCAGCCTGGTCTACAGAGCGAGTCCCAGACAGCCAGGTTATCCAGAGAAACTCTGTCTCGTAAAACAAATAAACAATGTAAGATACAGACTTTGGTTTTATAATACTTGTCTGACAGTCAGTCTGTCTGCCTTTCTTTCCTCCCTGCCCCCTTTACTTTCTTTTTCTTTTGAGATGAGATCTGGTAGCTCAGACTGGCCTCTATATGGCTGGGATGATGTTGAATCCCTGACCATCTTGCTGCTGCCTTCCATGTGCTAGGTTTTATGTACTTGAATTTTGAGATGTACTTATTTTTGTGTTATGTTTATGGGTTTCTTGCCTGCATGTATGTCTGTATACCATATGTGTGCAGCTCCCACAAAGGCCAGAAGAGGGCGTTGGATTCTCTGTAACTGAGTTACCAAGAGTTGTTAGCTATAATGCGGGTACTGGGAACTGAACCTGAGTCCTCTGGAAGTCATGTTCTTAACCACTGAACCATCTGTCCAGCCCAGGTGCTTATGCACATATTTTTGAAATAAAAGCAGTAACAAAAACAGACTCCAGAGCAAAGAATATATATATCATCAGAGACATTAAAGTTCATTTTATTAGAGTGATAGGATGTGTTTTTGAAGAACAGTAATTACAGCTCTCTCTGTACTAATTACAGCTTTAAAACACCATAAGTAAAGACTGATAGGCTGAGCTAGGGAGACAACTTAGTGTGTACACGTGCTAGTAGTGCAAGGCTCTGGAAACCACATACACAGCCAGATGTGCTACACACATCTGAATCCCAGCATTTTGACAGTTAAATGGGAGATAAAGACAGAGACTCCCCTGGGACCTAATGGGCCAGCTAACCTGGAGTACACAGCATGGCAGCAGAAACAGAAAGAGACACTGCCTCAGTAAGGTGAGAGATTAGAACTGTGACCTCCAAACTGTGCTGTGGCATGCAGCACCCCCCACATGTAAATGGGGCCAGCTCTGATTTGAGTTGGAGCTTTTGGTATCTGTCAACAGTTGATAGAACGGGTGGAAGATTAGCGAGAATATAGAAAGTGTGTGTGTATGTGTTTTTTAAAGATTTGTCTGCTTTTAATTTCTGTGTATGGGTGTTTTGCCTGCATGGATGTATGTGCATGATTTGTGTTCCTGGTGCCCTTGGAGGTCAGAAGAGGGCATTGGACCTCTGGGAGTTAGGGATGGTTGTGAACTACCATATGGGTGCTTTGAGTGAAACCCAGGTCCTCTGTAAGAGCAAGTACTCTAAACCACTGAGCCATCTTTCCAGCCTCAAGAATATAAAAAATTTGCCGGGTGGTGGTGGCACATGCCTTTAATCCTAGCACTCGGGAGGCAGAGGCAGGTGGATCTCTGTGAGTTCAAGGCCAGCCTGGTCTACAGAGGGAGCTCCAGGACAGGCACCAAAAACTACAGAGAAACCCTGTCTTGAAAAACCAAAAAAAAAAAAAAAAAAAGAATATAGAAAATTTGAATAATGTTGTCAGCCAGATTGACCTAAGAATGCCCCATTCTGTAACATCAAAGTACATTTTAAATGTATGTGGAACATTTGTAACATAGACTATGTTCTGCCCAGAAAAGAAGGCTCAATATTTTATTTTATTTTTTTATGCCGAATGCTGTTTATTGAAGGGGGGAAGAGGTCTTAAATACAGGCTTACAGCACAATGGGAGAACCCCGGAGGGCAGAAGTTCGCTACAAATGTTTTACAATCTTGCATCTAAGCTGTTAGCGCCCATTATGCAGGATACACAGACAAGGAACTTCCCTTAAGCATTCAGGAGGGTAGAACCCGGCAGGGAGGCTCAATATTTTTAAGTCGCTAAAAGATTCATTTTTGCTGACCACAGAAGAACGAAATAGAGAGTTAACATCAGGAAGATATGTGGAAAATCCCCCAAATCTTTGGTAACTAAATAACCCAGGAATCAAGAAATCAAAAGAGAAATTAGAAAGTTTTTTTGAAATTAATGAAAGTGAAAACCTTAGCTGTCATATATGTAGCATGTCACCAAAGTAGTACTTAGGGAAAATTTATGGTCACTCCAACTGTGTAGTTTTGGTGCCTGTCCTGGATCTCACTCTGTAGCCCAGGCTGGCCTCAAACTCACAGAGATCCGCCTGGCTCTGCCTCCCGAGTGCTGGGATTAAAGGCATGCACCACCACCGCCCGGCTGAAATAGATTGTTTTAATGATTTTTAAAAATTTTAAATTTTGGGTGTTTGGGTGTTTGTCTGCATGTGTCTGTGTGTCACTTGCACGCTCGGTACCTGTAGAGTTACAGACAGTTGTTAGCGGCTGGCTGAGTCCTGGGATTGATGTCTCGGGCCTCTGAAGAGCAGCCAGTGTGCTCTTAACTGCTGAGCCATCGCTGCAGCTCTGACGAATCATATCCCCATATCCCCCCCCCCCCCCCTGTTTATATCAGAGGAAACTAATGCTCAGAGAGGAAAGCAACTTGCCTGAAGGCCACACAGGTACAACTTGCTATAAAAACTATGGATTTAAATCCAAATCCAACTCTAAAGTTTCCCTTCTTTCTACCATACATAACTTATTCTCCTTTACTAAAAAGCCTGTCAATGATCTTTACAATCTTGCCTTCCCCCCACACTTTTTTTTTTCTTTCTTGAAACAGGGCCTCTTACATAGCTCAGGCTGACCTAGAACTTACTGTGTAGCCTGGGCTGGTCTCGGCTTCTCAAATACTGTGATTATATATGTGAGTCACTATTCCTGGCTCAGAGTATATCTCTAGCCTTTTTGAGTTTTGGTAATAGAGTTTCCACTTAGGGCTTTGTGCATATAGGCAAAAGGTTCAACTGTTCAACTACGTCCTTAGCCCCTTTATAGTATTATAAAATATATTTTTACATGTAGTTAGGAGGTGGTGAGAATAGGTACTTCTGAGCCACCACAGTAAAACCAAATTATGTACTTCCTTTCGGATTCTGATGGGCTGGTGAGTTAGCTTACAGTAGTGGGCCGACTGTGCTGGCAAGGACAAGCAGAAAAGAAGAATAAATACCAAATAATGTTTGTTTGAAGGCATTGGAAAGTACCAAGATAATCAGAATTCAAGAGCAAAGTTCACAGAGTGAGCCTCGGGCTGGAGAGATGGCATCTGCTGTTCTTACAGGGGACCCAGGTTTGAGTATTAGCACCCCTGTCAGCCTGTAAACCTAGCTCCAGGGCATCTGATGCCCTCACCCCTCCTCTGGCATCAGCATGCAGCTACACATTACACACACAAATACAAATAGTAAAATTAAATTAAATTAATTTAAGAAATTAGTGAGACTTGGCTGGTGATGTAGCTCTGCTGGTAGAGTACTTGTCTATTTTACTTCAAACCCTGGCCTCAGTTCCAAGCATCTCATAAACCTGCTGTGGTACTGCATGCCTGTAACTCAGGAGGTGGAGCTGAGAAGATCATCCGAAGTTCAGAGGTCATCCTTGGCTACATACCAATTCTTGGTCTGCCTGGGATACCTGAGATTCTGTCTCAAGAAAACAAAAGAAAGCAGAAAAAGTAAAACCAAAGCCTGTAATCCTAGCACTGGGAAGATGGTGGTACCACAGTCAGAAGTTCAAGGTCATCTTGGCTACATAGTGAGTTTGGAGCCTGCCTTTGCTGCATGAGACTGCCTCACAAAGGTCCAGAACCAAACCAAACTAAAACAAAACAAAACACAGGAAAATAACTGTATGTTCTTTTTAAAGAAATGCATCTCAGAGCTAGGGAAATCTAGGATGTATCTTAATGATACAGGATGTACCTACCATGTCAAGGACTTGGGTTTGATCCTTTAGCACCAAGAAAAAACAAAAACAGACACCCTCCCACCCTTCTACCACTGCCACCACCACCACCACCACCAAACACCACCAAAAACACCTGAAGAGAAAGCACACCTCAAATATGAGGACACAGAGAAGTAAAAGGATTGAAAGGCTTGGTCTTGGGGTGTAGTTCGGTTAGAGTGTGTACAGAGCCATAGGTTTGATCCCCAGTGCTCATAGATCCAGGCATGGTGGCTCACACCTATAGCCCTAGCATGTAGGAAGTGGAGGTAGGAGGATCAGAAGTTCAACATCATTCTTGGCTACGAAGTGTGAGTTTGAGGATAGTTTGAAATATATGAGACCCTGGCTCCTAAACCCAAAAAGCGGAAGGAAGGAAGGAAAGAAGGAAGGGAGGAATGAGTCATGCAAATACTAGTGTGAAGAGTTGATGTAGCTTATGACTTTAAAGCCAAAAACAAAAGAAATCAAGCAACCCCCCACCTTATTAGACACATAGAGGATTATTTTATGTAATAATATAAACATTGCTCTACCCAGGGGATAGTCATTCTACACAGAACTGCATCTAACTCACAACTTCAGACTATACAAAGCAGGGACGGAGATGTAGCTCATTTGGTAGAATGCTGGTCTAGCATGCATGAATCCTTGGGTTCAGTGCACAACCCCAAACAAAACTGGGAGTGGTGGTACACATTTGCAACTCTAGTACTCGAGAGTAGTATCAGAAGTTCAAAGTCCTACTCAGTCATAGTGAGTTTGAGGACAGCCTGGGCTGTATAAGACCCTGTCTCAAAAACAAACAAAACACAAAGCAAAAGGGAGAAATAAATATGCCTATAGTCATAGTGGGACTTTTTTTTAAACTTATTTTTACTAATTTTGCTTGCGTGATTTTCTTCTGTGTAGCATGTATATGTAGTACCTTTGGAGGTGAGAAGAAGGTGTTGGGTCTCTTGACACTGGAGTCACAGATGATTGTGAGCTGCCGTGTGGGTGCTGGGACTTGAACCTGGGACCCCTGGAAGAGCAGTTAGTGCTCTTAACCTCACTCTCCTTTTTCTGTGACAGGGTCTCAAAATGTAGCCATGACTGGCCTGAAACTCAAATATATCTGCCTGTTTCTGCCTCCTGAGTGCTAAGAGTAAAGGCATGCACTACCATGTCCAGTGATAGTGGGATATATATTTAAGGTTTATTTTTTATGAGTATGTTTTGCCTACATGTGCATAGGAACACCACATATGTGCCTGGTATTGGAGGAAGTCAGAAAAGGGTATCAGATTCCATGGAACTAGAATTACAGATAGTTGTGAGCCATCATTTGGGTGCTGGGAGCCAAACCCAGGTCCTTTGCAAAAGCAGCAAATGCTCTTAACTGCTGAGCCACCTCCAGTCACAGTGATGAGATGTTTTTAACCTATGTGTTTTCATCAACGATGGAACAAAGAGACTCAAAAATCAATAGGATGTAGAAATTTTAAAGATCATTACCATACAAATTATATGTAGAATGCTGTGACCATAAATGTTAGTATGTACATTCTTTTCAAATGTATGTGGAGCACTTGTCCAAACAGACCAGATAATAAACCATAAAGCAGCTCAGAACACACTTTAAGTTATTAAAATCATGTATTGTACTTTTAATGATTATAATAGAGTTAAGCTATAAATAAATTATAATAATATAAAAAGAAGGGCTGGGGTCAATGATAGAATGTTTGCTTAGCATGTGGAAGGCCCAAAGTTTGATTTCCAGCACTTTAAAGATAAACAACAAATTTTGGAATTAAGCAATGGCCTCTTATGTATTTGCACTAAGGATTGAGCACAGGATTCATACATAATGAACACCCTACCAGTTAACTACATCACCCCCGGCTAGTCTGTACATTTTAAAGTCTCAAAGAAGAAATGTCAGTGGAAATTAGAATATATCTTCTTTAAAAAGAAGATTCATTCATTTATTTTGAGGCAGGGTTTCTCTGTGTAGCTCTGGCTGTCCTGGAACTTACTATAGACCAGGCTGGCTTCCAACTCAGAAATCTACCTGCCTCTGTTTCCCAAGTGCTGAGATTAAAGGCATGAGCTACCACTGCCTGGCAAAAGATTTATTTTTAATTGTGTGTATGTGTATGCGCTGTGTGTGCAGGAGGCCAGAAGGAAGCATCAGGTCCTCTGGTACTGTAATTACAGGTAGTTGTGAACCACCTGATGAGTGCTGGGAACCAGACTTTGGGTCTCTGCAGGGGCAGCAAGCACTCTTAACCGCTCTTAGCCTTCTCTCCAGCCCCCAGAATACATTTTAACTGAATGATATTAGGAAGAAAGCAACATACCAAAACTTTTGTGTTATTGCTAAACCCATATTGAGAGGAAAATGTATCATTGCCTCAAAAAAGAAAATACTGTGAACAACCTTATATCAATGAGATGAAAATTTAGGTAAAATGTATAAATTCCTAGAAAAATACTGCTTACCTAGACTAATAAAACAAAGCAAATCAGAATAATGTTTAATATATGAGAGAAATTGAATCCATAATTTAAGTCTTTCAAATAAAACAAAACAAAACCAAACAAAACCTCGAGAAGGCAGACTTGGAGGTGCACCTGTAACCCTAGTCCTTGGCAGGTCAAAGTGGGACCATTGGGAGCTCATGGCCATCATTGGTCATATAGCATGTTCAAGGCCAGCTTGGTCTACATGAGCCCTTGTCTTAAACCAAATAAAACCAAAATAAAAGAAAAATTTAAAAACAAAGGAGAAAACCTCAGGCCAAGATTAGTTTCACAGCAAGTGTATTTTCTCAAAAACTTTTTTTCCCCTTGAGACTGATTCTGCAGTATAAGCCAGATTGGTCTTGAACTTTCTGCTGTACTTCAGCCTAAGTACAGGGATTGTAGCAGGCATCACCATGTGGGTTTCTCCCTAGGTCTTTGAGGAAGAATTAACATATTCTTATACAAACTTACCAGAGAATAGAGAAAGGAAAAATTCCTAGTTTTTTCAGTCAACAATCTTGGTCCTCTATGGAGTGCCCCCCCCCATTTTATTTATTTACTAACTTATTTTTGAGGCAGGATCTCACATAGCCTAGGCTAGCATGGAACTTGCTATAGCCAAGATCATTTGGAACTTCTGATTCCCCTGCCCTCCTTTCCTCTACACTTCAAGTCCTGGGGTTATAAGCACATACCTGGTGTTTGGAGTGCTGGAGACCAGCCCCGGGGCTTCATGTATCCTAAGTAAACAGCCTACAAACTGAGCCACATCCTCAGCCCCTATTTATTTTTTCAAATGCAGTAAGCTGAAGTGCCCAGGCTGGTCTTGAACTCCTAAGTTCAATCTATCTTCTCACCTCAACCTCCTGAGTATCTACTGCAGGGATGAACCCCCAAGTCAAGCATGCCAGGCAGGTATCAAGCTAACATCAGGTTTTGTTATTTCCTCCACTATGTTCAACTGATGGTTTCAGTAATACTCTGTGATTTAGGACACTAAGTTGTTCAGTTAGTACAGGATAACTGTTGAAGGAAGGATCAGATTTTTTAGCTGAGTAAGTTTTCCCCCATCCCTAATTTGGAAACTGATAATTTATATTAAGGTTTAACTTAATTTTTTCATCTTTGTTTTTCTCCTACAGACTCCATTAATAATATACCTCTTTCATTTCCTAATTGACTATGCAGAATTGGTATTTATGGTAAGTATCTTTCCAGAGAAAATCAATACATGTATATACTTTTAATTTTACAGTTTGTTTTCAAGAAAATAAGGAGTTGGGTATGCTGATGCATGACTTTAATCCTAGCACTTAGGAGGCAGAGGCAGGTGGATCTTTGTGAATTTGAGGCCAGCCTGGTCTACATAGCAGGTTCCAGGCCAGCCAGAGATGTATCGTGAGACCCTGTCTGTAAGAAAGAAAAGAAAAGGAAAAGCAGAAACTGGAGTTTCTCAGAAAATAAAAGCCAAGACAATATCTTAGCTTGGAGCCTGGCTTTGGGGTGATATTATGGAGTATGAGGAGCAGGCAGGGAGTTGTGACCAGTTCTACTTTCTTATTCTTTGGTTTCTGGACTATGTAGTCTTCAATTTTCAACCCCCCAAATTCTGTGGTTGGCTTTAGCTGTGCCAGTTTGGAGGGCATCCTGAGTTTCCTAGCATTCTGCCAAGAGATTCTGACGGGGGCCTTTCAAGGACAAGAATTGAAGATTGAGATGACAGGGCGACTTTTGAGAGCAGAGCAGCTTGAAACATGAGTCAACAGAGTTGAAAATCCGGGTCAAGATAGCATAAGAAACCCTGAAGTCTTCCTTAATTATAATGGCTGCCATTTGTTGAGGATTCAACATGTATGAGGTGCTTGACATACCTGAAGCCTACAGACCAGTGGATATTATTCCCATTTAGCTTTGGGGTGTGTGTGAGTGTGTGTGTGTACCTTTTTTTTTTTTTTTTTTTTTTTTGAGACAAGGTCTCACTATGTGACCTAGGCTGATCTTGAACTCAAGAAAGTTCTCCAGCCTCCTGGTGTTACAGATGTTAACTACAATGCCTGGTTTATTTTCATTTAACTTGCTGGTCTAGAGATATGGGCCACCAGATGGAATGGATCATAGTCTAGGGGTTTTCCATCATACTTCCCTGAGTAGGCCTTGACTGGTTGTGCGTTTGGTCCTGGATAGCTCTTCAGGCCTGGCCGCACTCCAGTACTGTGTGCTAACTGTACTTGTACTGCTCCTGTACTCCCCGTTACTTCTCTTTCTCTTGACAGATGACAGACGCCCTCACCGCTATTGCCCTGTATTTTGCAATTCAGGACTTCAATAAAGTTGTGGTAAGTCATTAGTGGTGGGATTTGGTAATGTGCTTATTATGAATCCAAAGTCATGTACTTAAAGATCCAGCTATTCTAAAATAGTTAAGTTGGGCTGGTGAGATGGTTCATTGGATAGAGGCACTTGCCAGCAAGCCTGATGACCTGAGTTCTGTCTCCAAGGCCAACATGGTGGAAGGAGAGAAATGATTCCTGAATATATCACCACCACACACCGACACACAGAGAGACACACACAGAAACACGAGACACACACACACACACACACACACACACACACACACACACTCCTTAAATAAAACAAAAACAAATAAATAAATGAATAGGAAATGTCGCAGCTGTATTGGTTACATATGTAACCCCAGCACTTAGGAGGTAAAGGTTATATGAGGAGTGCAGGGTCATTCTCTATTTCACACTAATTTGTGGCCAGACTGGGCTTAATAACATACTATCTAAAATAAAATTTTAAAGGTCTTCCCTTTTATCAGTTTATTTTTTCAAAGGAAAAATGAACATAGTCTTTAACTTACTGTATCAGGCCTCTTAAGTAAAATTAGATTCCCAGTGTTGATAAAGCTGTTTTCCTTCAGAGAGGAATTTGGAGGTTGGAGATTGAGCCCAGGGCCTTGGAAAATGCCAGGCAAGTGCCATACCACTGAGCTGCATCCCCCAGCCCTAAAAGAACAATCTTTGCCGGGCGGTGGTGGCTCACGCCTTTAATCCCAGCACTCAGGAGGCAGAGGCAGGTGGATCTCTGTAAGTTTGAGGCAAGCCTGGGCTACAGAGTGAGTTCCAGGACAGGCTCCAAAGCTACACAGAGAAACCCTGTCTCGAAAAACCAAAAAAAAATAAAAGAAAGAAAGAAAGAAAAAACAATCTTAATTAGAAAATTTGGCATATTGGGCTGGCAAGATTGCCAGTCAGTAAGCATGCTTGCTGCCAATCCCTGGAACCCATATGGTGGACATTGTCTTCTGACCTCCATAAGCATCCCATGGTACCTGTGAGCTCCTACATACAAACAAACAAATGTGAAAAAAGTATTATGTAAAGATGATTATTTTTTCGGTGTGTGGGATGGTTGTTTGCTTGTCTTTGTTTTTTCAAGACAGGGTTTCTCTGTATAGCCCTGGCTGTCCTAGAACTTGCCCTGTAGACCAGGCTGACCTTGAATTCAGATCTGCCAGCCTTTGCCTCCTGAGTGCTGAGATTAAAGGTGTGTGCCCAGGCTGACACAGCCATATCCAGAGCTGTGAAAAATGGGAATGACATCCCTTCCAAAGGAAACTGAGGAACAAAGAGTACTTCACAATACTGTGGGAAGGGTGATAACAGAGTCCAAAGTATTTTTTCCTATTCCCACAGCTCTGACCCTTTCTCTAAAACCAACACCTGTAAGCAACATTATACAACCCAAATCAAAGTTAATTGTAATGTTAAAAAAAAAAAAAGGTGTGTGCCACCACCATCCAATGTGAAATTTATTCTTAATTATGTAATGTCCAAGGAGAATTGCATCATGGGATCATTCTCCTTTTCCAGGCTTCTGGGAGGATTAACAGATGTACCAGGTGTACTACGTATGTAATTATGAAAAACAAAAGTTGGCTCCCATCTTCCTTGTGTGTCTGGGAGCGACTGAGGTTTAGGTCAGGGTAGGATGAGGGTGCATCTTAGTGACCTTCTGTTACCAAGTAATAGAACCAGAAACAGTAATTTGCCTTTCTGTAGCACTGTGATGGATTAAAAAAAAAATAAAGCTGTTGAATTCTAGACTTTTAGACCTCATAGAGATTTAAAAAATGTCTGGAGTATGGCCTTTTAATTTGATACCCATTTATAGGTTTTGGGGTATATTGAATCCTTAAAAGGTGTAAAAACCATATATGTGTATATCGTGTTTTGTGGGTCCACAGCTGTCTTTGACTCTTTCCCTAAGGGATTAAAAATTCAATTTAAAATGTTTAATTACATTTATGTGTGTTCTTAACTGCATTTAAATTTTTATTACATTTATTTGTATGTTGGGCTGGCAGGTTGATATTTATGCCACAGCAAGTGTGTAGAGGTCAGAGGACAACCCATGGAAGTCAGTCTAGGTCCCAGGGAATCAAACTCAGGGTGTCAGGCTTGGTGGCACACACCCTTAACCTGCTCTGCCATCTCACTGGCCCTAAGAACTGTATTTCAGACTTAGAGGCTTTGATTACTAAGGCTGAGGAGTATATCTCATACTAATGAAACATGATCTAAAAGCTTTAGAGGCAGAGTTGAACTATTCCACCAGGATTCCCTTGAGGGTCACAGATTAAATAACTGGACATAAGATTCATAAACCGATGATTCCATAGATAAATCCTAGCAAAGGCAGACAGATCTCTGTAAGTTCAAGTCTAGAATGATCTACATAGTGAGACCCTGTTTTGAAAACAAATAGAAAACGTAGATTGTAGCTGGACGGTGGTGGCACACACCTTTTATCCCAGCACATGGGAGGCAGAAGCAGGCGGATCTCTGTGAGACCTGGCCAGCCAGATCTACTGAGTGAGTTCTAGGACAGCCAAGGCTACACAGAGAAACCCTGTCTCGAAAAAAAAGATAGATTGTGTATTGTGGCTGGCATATGCTGTTTCTGAGTTTATGTGGAAACAAGAGGATTTGTTTTTTAACTTTTGTATTTTAAAATTAAGAAAGATGAGTGTGGTATCTCATGCCTGGTAGATGCAGGAAGATGCCTCAGCTACACGGAAAATTTGAGGCCAGCTTGGGGTGCGTGAACCCCGTCTCAAACAATGACAACAAAGAAATAAAAAGAGGGAGAGAGAACTAAGTGGCCTTGTGGAGATTGTCGTCTGTTTGTGTTTTGTTAAGTGTGTGAGCTTTTGTCTGCGTGTTTGTATGTGCACCATGTGTGTGCCTGGTGCCTGCAGAGGCCAGAAGAGGGCGTCGGATGCCCTGGAGCCAGAGTTACAGACAGTTGAGAGTCACCATGTAGGTGCTGAGAATGGAACTCAGGTCCTCTGCAAGTGCTCTTAACTTAAAGAATGAGCCATCTCTCCAGCCCTGTGTGTGTGTGTATCTGTGTGTGTGTGTGTGTGTGTGTGATTTTGGGTTTTTTTGTTCTTGTTTTTGAGACAGGGTCTCATGTAGGAGTCCAAGATGACCTTGAACTTTTTTTTTTTTTTTTTTTTTTTTTTTTTTTTGGTTTTTTGAGACAGGGTTTCTCTGTGTAGCATTTGGAGCCTGTCCTGGAACTCACTCTGTAGACCAGGCTGTCCTCAAACTCACAGAGATCCACCTGCCTCCCAGTGCTGGGATTAAAGGCGTGTGCCGCCGCCGCCGCCGCCGCCGCCGCCGCCGCCGCCGCCACCACCACCACGACCACCACCCTGCTGACCTTGA
The DNA here is from genome assembly GCF_949786415.1 of Peromyscus eremicus. NCBI lineage: Eukaryota > Metazoa > Chordata > Mammalia > Rodentia > Cricetidae > Peromyscus > Peromyscus eremicus. Next base: position 128,541,662 of record NC_081419.1, on the reverse strand, counting down.
ACTTCTAAACCTTGTGTCTATCTCCCAAGTGCTAGGGATTATAGGTATATGCCACCATGCCCAGTTTACTATGCTATTTCTTAGTGTACCAAGACTGAATTAAAATTTGAAATATTTTTGTTTCCCTATTTCCAGAGTTCAGATTATTATGACATTGAATCTCTTGGTTAGGGTGAATTTTATTTACACTATGTCACAAATGGACTCATTTTGAATAACAGCAATTTATTTATTTACTTATTTTTCTTTTGTTTCTGCAGTGCTGGGAATCAAACCCAGCACAATGCTCTATGACTGAGCTTTGTTTGTTTTGAGACAGGGTCTTGGTACATAGCTCAAGTGGACTTAGAGTTTGTGATCCTCCTGATTCAACCTCTTTTGTTTTTTGTTTTTGTTTTTGTTTTTGTTTTTCCCTTCCTGAAACAGGGTTTCTCTGTGTAACAGTCCTGGCTGTCCTGGAACTCGCTATGTAGACCAAGCTGGCCTTGAACCCAGAGATTCACCCTCTCTACATCCCAAATGCTGGGATTAAAGGTGTGCACCACCACCACCACCACCACCACCACCACCACCACCACCTGGCCATTGATTTGGCCTTTTGAGTACTGGGATTAGGGGAATGTTTCACCCCCATATGAATGCTGAAAGTGGCAACTCTTAGTGCTACTATCACATCATGTACTGCTCTTTTTTTTTTTTTTTTTTTTTTTTTTGTAGTGTTTAGGATAAAACCCAGAGCCTTATGTATGTGAGGTCTACTACTGAGGTACACTTCAAGCCTTTGTTATTGATTGATTGATTGATTATGTGTGTACACTTGCTATGGTACACATAGACTAAAACTAGCAGGAGTTGGTTCTCTTCTTCCACCATGTTGGTCTCAGGAATTGAACTCAGATCGTTTGGCTTGATGCAAGCTCCTTTACTTTCTGAGCACTCTTACTGACCCTGATTATTTTTTGAGACTGAGTTTCCATATGTAGTACAGATTGTCCTAGAACTAATTCTGTAGCCTTGGTTGGCCTCTAATTCATGATCTTTCCTCTACCTCCTGGGTGCTGGGATTATAGGTGTATGCCACTACACCTAGATATCACACTACTATGATTTAGATAGAATGTCAGCACATGTATTCCTAAAAGGCTCTACTTTGTAAAGGAGGGAGAGTCGTTTTCTTCAGTAGTATTACCACTGGTAAACTGTCTGCGCTTCAGTATATAATGCCTCCTTCCCTTGCTAATGCAAGCAACCCTAATTAAACTCAATTGATCTTTGTCTCTCTGTCTCTCTGTCTCTAACTGGTCTTCCCCTCAAAACTGGTCTATTTCTGTCTCTGTCTCTCTGTCTCTGTCTCTCTGTCTCTCTCTGTCTCTCTGTCTCTCTCTCTCTCTTACACACACACACACACACACACACACACACACACACACACACACAGGAAAATAGAGAGGGTGTGATGCCTCAGTGGTTGATAGCACTGATTGATCTTCTAGAGGATCCAGGTTCAATTCCCAGCACCCACGTGGCAGCAGCTCACAACTGTTCAAAACTCTAGTTCCAGGGGATCCAAAGCCCTCTTCTGGTCTTACGGGCACCAAATACTCATGTGGTGCACAGACACATGCAGACACATGCCAGCAAAAGACCCATAAACATAAAAGAAAATAAAAAGGGACTTGTTGGACCAAAGAGTACAGCAGGAGGGAGAAGTAGATGAGAGAGCGATGGGAGATGGCTGTGATCGAAATACCATTCTATACATGTCTGAAATTATCAAAGGATAAATAAAAATTACCTTTACAAAGTCACCATTTGTTAAAAGGATCCTTACGCTATAGTCAGCAAACATTTAGTTTTGGTAGGACTTGAGACGATCCTGCAGTCTGCACAGTGTCCTGGAAAACTGGTGCTGAGGGGACTTCACACCCACCCTCTCTTCAGCTGTTAGCCTGTGGAATATGAATGCTAACTGCTGGTAGCCAGTTCATTTGGCAAAAGAATCATTAGCCTAATCTGTCCTTTGCTGTGATGCTGTTTCCCTTTTAGAATTTGTTGGGATACATCAGGGAAAGCAAAGAGCTTTCCACCCCCCATCTGACTGCGTCTTAACTCCACTAGTCTCCTTTCTTTATTTTAACTATTTCACACTTCTTCTGTGGTAGTATAAGAGAAAACCAAACAAACAAACCTTTGAAAGAGAAGAATGAGGAAGGGAACCTGAGATAACATGCATCCAGGTCATTGAAACTGCTTGAACATGTTTTGCTGATAGGACTTTGAAGCCCTGCCACCACTGATGTTACCTCCCAGAGTGACTCAGAGGTGGCTTTGCTGTACATTCATTCATTCGTTTGCCCATTGTGCTAAGTGATCGACATACACAGAAAGCAAATAAAGTCATCCAAACCCTTGTGGAACTTACACTCTAGGGAGGAGCCAGGCATTAGTCAGTTACACAAAGAAGGCAAAACTTAGAGCTGTGGGCTCCGGTGAAAGAATGGGTACAGTAGGGCAGCTCAAGGACTGTGCCTTTCAAGGATGGGAGGACTTAGCTGAGTTCTCAAAGCTCTGGGAGCTAACTAGGGGAGAGTAAGGGTCAAATGCAGAGTTCTGCGAACATGAGGAACATTGCTTGTTCATGTGCTGGAACTCGGTGGGATGGGGTGGAGGAGCGAGTGTGAGAGGATCTTGGAGAAGCAGGGTGGGACAGACAGTGGTGTGTGGGTCTTCATCCTAAAAACAATGGCAAACCAACTATTTTGTGTGTCTTGTGCACCCCCCCCCCCACCTCTAGTTTAAAAAGCAGAAACTCCTCCTAGAACTGGACCAGTATGCCCCAGATGTGGCCGAACTCATCCGAACCCCTATGGAAATGCGATACATCCCTCTGAAAGTGGCCCTGTTGTAAGTATTCCCTTACAAATCAAAGCTCAGTGCCAACAAGTGCAAGGAAAATCTGATGAGACTTTCCCATGTTGTTGTAGTTTTAGAGATCTGTGGTCTTAGTCATCAAGTATTTGCTGTAGTTCTCTTACACAACTGGAGTTTTGGCCAGCAAAAGACACAGAGCCATTATGTCGCTGTTGAGACAAAGACTTACACAGGGACATGGCACAATCAAATCCTTCACAAAGGCTTTCTGACTCAGTGCTGATCTGGGCTGGAACCTGCTTGTAACTAGTATTTCTAAAAAATGGTAGTTCATTACTGATGAATTCTGGTCTTTATGTGGCTGTTGTTTTACATAGCTTCTGTATTTCATGTATGATTTAGTTCCCTGTTTGTAATGTAGAAAACTGAAGTAAAATAGCCGTCTGGGCTCAGTGACCAGCATGGAAGAGTGACACCAGCTGATGCTTTAAGAAAGAATTCTCTAGGAGTAATTAGCACTGCCAGTGAGTGTGATCTCAGGTTATTCCCATTTGTGTTTCTAAGATAGGCGAAGTGAATTATTTAATCAACTAGTAGTCATCAGATATTAATAACGTGCTAGTTTCTAGGAACACATACGGAACAAAACATAAATTTCTTCATGGAAAAACATGCCCATAGAATTTTTTAGAATTAGCAGCTAGGCATCCCAGGCTCAGGGGGCCTAAGGCAGGTGGATTGCTGAGTTTGAGGCTAATCTGTGCTATATAGCATGTTCATATCAGAAAACAAGGGACTGTGGAGGGAACTTGGTAGAGTGGGAGCACAGCACATACGAGGTCCCCAGCACCAAATACACTGGCAGGGTGGTGCTTGTCTGTGACCCCACCACTTGGGAAGAGGAGGCAGGGGGATCAGAAGTTCAGGATCAGCTTCACCTACATAATGAGTTTGAAGCCAGCTTGGGTCATCTTGGATTCTTTCCTGGGGGCAGGTCTTTAGGAGCCTTTTCCCTGTGTGTGAATTTCCCTTTCAGTATTCCAGGTAGATGTCTAGGCAGCTGCTTCTTCAATGTCACCTATTTACAAATGGTTTTGTGTTTTTTCTCCTATGAGATAATTTTGGTATATCAGTTCTCAACTACATATTTAGGAAATTTGATGGGAACTACTTTAATAGGACCAAAGGTTTAGTAACATAATGAACCCTTATGGACTCTTGTGTCCCCTGAGGGTAGTTTCATAATAGCAACAGCCATTTCTTTAAAGGTTGTGTAACAAGTCTATCTGATTGCTGGGAAAAACAAAACAAAAGACCCATCAAAAACCCCCAAGAGTTTCTAGGCCTTTGGTTTTAGAACTACTAATCTTACATTCCTAGGAGATGGGATTAGCTTTAAGGTCTTTATTTGTGAATAATTATTATAATCTTTTCCCCAAGACACTTGTGTTTCTTCCTTTCTGACAATCAAAATTGTGTAACTGGCCTTTCTTCCTGTGTCTGCCAGGAAACTCAGGTCTGAGGCTGGTGATTGTACAGCTGTAGTCTGTCTGAGGCTGGTGATTGTACAGCTGTAGTCTGTCTGAGGCTGGTGATTGTACAGCTGTAGTCTGTCTGAGGCTGGTGATTGTACAGCTGTAGTCTGTCTGAGGCTGGTGATTGTACAGCTGTAGTCTGTCTGAGGCTGGTGTTGTACAGCTGTAGTCTTGTCTGAGGCTGGTGATTATACAGCTGTAGTCTTGTCTGAGGCTGGTGATTGTACAGCTGTAGTCTGTCTGAGGCTGGTGATTGTACAGCTGTAGTCTGTATGAGGCTGGTGATTGTACAGCTGTAGTCTGTCTGAGGCTGGTGATTGTACAGCTGTAGTCTGTCTGAGGCTGGTGATTGTACAGCTGTAGTCTGTCTGAGGCTGGTGATTGTACAGCTGTAGTCTGTCTGAGGCTGGTGATTGTACAGCTGTAGTTTGTATGAGGCTGATTATTGTACAGCTGTAGTCTGTCTGAGGCTGGTGATTGTACAGCTGTAGTCTGTCTGAGGCTGGTGATTGTACAGCTGTAGTTTGTATGAGGCTGATTATTGTACAGCTGTAGTCTGTCTGAGGCTGGTTATTGTACAGCTGTAGTCTGTCTGAGGCTGGTTATTGTACAGCTGTAGTTTGTGTGAGGCTGGTGATTGTACAGCTGTAGTCTGTCTGAGGCTGGTGATTGTACAGCTGTAGTCTGTCTGAGGCTGGTGTTGTACAGCTGTAGTCTTGTCTGAGGCTGGTTATTGTACAGCTGTAGTCTTGTCTGAGGCTGGTGATTGTACAGCTGTAGTCTTGTCTGAGGCTGGTGATTGTACAGCTGTAGTCTGTCTGAGGCTGGTGATTGTACAGCTGTAGTTTGTATGAGGCTGATTATTGTACAGCTGTAGTCTGTCTGAGGCTGGTGATTGTACAGCTGTAGTCTGTCTGAGGCTGGTGATTGTACAGCTGTAGTTTGTATGAGGCTGATTATTGTACAGCTGTAGTCTGTCTGAGGCTGGTTATTGTACAGCTGTAGTCTGTCTGAGGCTGGTTATTGTACAGCTGTAGTTTGTATGAGGCTGGTGATTGTACAGCTGTAGTCTGTCTGAGGCTGGTGATTGTACAGCTGTAGTCTGTCTGAGGCTGGTGTTGTACAGCTGTAGTCTTGTCTGAGGCTGGTTATTGTACAGCTGTAGTCTTGTCTGAGGCTGGTGATTGTACAGCTGTAGTCTTGTCTGAGGCTGGTGATTGTACAGCTGTAGTCTTGTCTGAGGCTGGTGATTGTACAGCTGTAGTCTGTCTGAGGCTGGTGATTGTACAGCTGTAGTCTGTCTGAGGCTGGTTATTGTACAGCTGTAGTCTGTCTGAGGCTGGTGATTGTACAGCTGTAGTTTGTATGAGGCTGGTGATTGTACAGCTGTAGTCTGTATGAGGCTGGTGATTGTACAGCTGTAGTCTGTCTGAGGCTGGTGATTGTACAGCTGTAGTCTGTCTGAGGCTGGTGATTGTACAGCTGTAGTCTTGTCTGAGGCTGGTGATTGTACAGCTGTAGTCTTGTCTGAGGCTGGTTATTGTACAGCTGTAGTCTTGTCTGAGGCTGGTGATTGTACAGCTGTAGTCTGTCTGAGGCTGGTGATTGTACAGCTGTAGTCTGTCTGAGGCTGGTGATTGTACAGCTGTAGTCTGTCTGAGGCTGGTGATTGTACAGCTGTAGTCTGTCTGAGGCTGGTGATTGTACAGCTGTAGTCTGTCTGAGGCTGGTGATTGTACAGTTGTAGTCTGTCTCAGGCTGGTTATTGTACAGCTGTAGTCTTGTCTGAGGCTGGTGATTGTACAGCTGTAGTCTGTCTGAGGCTGGTGATTGTACAGCTGTAGTCTGTCTGAGGCTGGTGATTGTACAGCTGTAGTCTGTCTGAGGCTGGTGATTGTACAGCTGTAGTCTGTCTGAGGCTGGTGATTGTACAGTTGTAGTCTGTCTGAGGCTGGTGATTGTACAGCTGTAGTTTGTATGAGGTTAGTTATTGTACAGCTGTAGTTTGTATGAGGCTGGTTATTGTACAGCTGTAGTTTGTATGAGGCTGCTATTGTACCTCTCTGTTCTTTGGTTTTCCTAGCTTTGCCTGTAACCTTTCTTCTTATGTATTTTCCCTGGTCTTGATTATGGCTGGTTTTACTTTATTACTATTTTTGTTATTTGTTCTCATTTTAGCTGATGCATATCTTTTGTAGAAGCAGGACAGAAATAAATAAAAAGAATCCATTTTGACTAAGACTTTCCAACTCAAAACACTTCAGATGTATTTTTTGATTCCATTCCTTCCCACTTTATGGGGAAAGGACTCCAGCTTAACTCTTTCCTAATGGGAGGTCACGATCTTGTGAAGTTCTATGCCAGCTAACTTATAGAATTTAGAGGATCCTTTGCCTGTTCATGGGCCTGGGTCAGGGGATACTGCTCTGCTATGAAGAAGGCTGAGTAGAAAGAATATTGGCTTTAGAACCAGGAAGAACTGATTTTTTGAATATATTTAATAGCTTGTAAAAACTTGGGCAAGTTATTTAATCACTGAATCTTATCTGCAAAAGTAAGATAATGCTACTGGGCCAGGTGGTACATACCTGTGATCCCAGCACTCAGGAGGTGGAAGCTAGAGGATCAGGAAGTCAATGTCTACATGAGACCGTGTCTCAAAAACAAAACAAAACGAAACAAAAAACCAAACAAACCAAAATATAACAACCACAAAAAAGCCCCACTAAAACAAAACAAAAACTAGAATGTTTTTGTTAGTTTATAGGATCTTTATGGTTAGTAAATAGAAATATGACAGTTTTGCATATGTCTCATAGCATAATGTTGAGTGTCTTTATTCATTGACACCTGATCTCACTCTATTCTATTGTATTTGGGACAATTCATTTCTAAGGAGTTTCCTTCCTTTTTGTAAGTGAGTTGGACTTCATGGCTGTGGTGGCCAGGACTCTCTGGTCCATTGATCGTGTTTACTAATGACAAACGTGTGTGTTTCCCCAGCTACCTCCTAAATCCCTATACGATCCTGTCTTGTGTTGCTAAGTCGACCTGCGCCATCAACAACACCCTCATTGCATTCTTCATTTTGACCACAATAAAAGGTAAGGCCCCAAGAAGAGTATAAAACATGCAGGGCTTTGTTACACTATGCTCCACTTTTTTTTTTCTTTTCTTCTAAAGCAGCACAAGCTGTACATGGTAGCACATACTTATAAGCCCAACATCTGGGAGGCTGAGACAAGAGGATCTGGAATTCAAGGCCAGCCTATGCTATATAGCAAGAATTTCAAAAAAGAAAGAAAAAATACAATATTTTTAAAAATTACACACAAATAGTTAAAGATTAATATAGAAAATGTAGCTAAACTGAGAGCAAAAAGTTAGTCCTGAAAATCTACCACTCAGAACCACCGTTGCCGTAGCTTTTTTGAATGTCAGTCTTCTGTAACCCTAGTCCAACTGTCATCTTCTCCCAGTGTAGCTGATGAAATAAAGAAAGAGAAGCAGTCCTGATGTGTAAGGTGTCGAGGCCAGCCTTTGTTGTTGTTTTGAGTCAGGCTGGGGGAGGATGACTGTAAGCTCATAATCCTCCTGCCTCCACCTCCCAAGTGCTGGTATTACAGGCTTGTGCCATCACTTCTGGCTAGTTCAGATTCTTTGGAGCAATACTTTACTATTATTTACTTCTAGATTTCTGAACTATATAACTACTTTATGAATGATAAATTTTAGACATTTTTAATTGTGTTGCATTATGAGAAATGAAGATTTCTTACAGCACTTTTGTACCAGTGTCCCTGCTTCCTCTTTGTTTGGTTTTCTTATAGTTACATTTCAGTTTCGATTAAATCAGTAGTTGGGTTGGGTGTGTGACTCAGTGGTAGTATGTACTTAGCATGTATGGCTAGGCTCTTGCTTTTAAACTCTAGCACCAATAAATAGATAAATCTATGGTCAGTACTTACATTTCATGACACTGTATATTATCACTGCTGGACAGAGCAGCAACTATTATTACTTTTGCTTTTTTCTATGTGATTATTTTTATATCACACCTTATTTTTCCTGGATTGTTTTTATTTCATTTTGGGTTATGTTTAGTTTTTAATTTTATTGTTATGTGTGTTTGTGGTATGTTCATGGGAATACACATGCCATGGTGCATGTGTGTAGGGCAGAGGGCAACTCTGTAGTTGGCTCTCTCCTCCTACCCTTTTTTTTGTGTGTGTGTGTGTGTGTTTTGAGGCGAGTTTCTCTGTGTAGCCTTGGCTGTCCTGGAACTCACTCTCTAGACCAGGCTGGCCTTGATCTCACAGAGATCCACCTGCCTCTGCCTCCCAAGTGCTGGGATTAAAGGTGTGCACCACCACTACCTTGGCTCTCCTTCGGCCTTTTCTGGATTCTGAGATAGAATTTGGGTCATCAGACTTTCACAAGTGCCTTTACCCATAGAAACGTCTTGTTTGTTTGTTTGTTTGTTTGTTTGTTTTGAGACAAGGTCTCTCTTACATAGCCCTGGCTGGCCTGGAACTTGCTAACTAGACCAGCATAGCCTTGAACTCACAGAGTTCCACCTACCTCTGCCTTCTAAGAAAGCATTGGGATTGTAGGCATGTGCTACTATTGATTGCTGAACCATCTCTCTAGCCCCCAAACGTACATTTTTGTTTCCTTTGTTTCTTAGAGACAGGGTCTCATTTTGCAGCCTAGTCTGGTCTAGAGCTCAATTTGTAGCCCATATTGCCCTTAAAATGCCTTTATCTACCAAGTGCTGGTGTTTGTCACTATGCCCAGCTTTAAAAGTTTGGGGACTGGAAAGATAGCTCAGTGGTTAAGAGAATTGGCTGCTCTTCCAGAGGTCCTGAGTTGGATATCCAGCATACACATGGTGTCTAGCCCTAAGGGATCTAGTGTTCTCTTCTGACCTTTACAAGTACTGTATACACATGGTATACAGACATACATGCAGGCAGAATATCCATACATATAAGATAAAAATAAAGGTTAAAACTTCAAAAAGAATATTTTTGTTATAATCTGTTCTTAGTGGTTTAATTATAGTTTTACTTATATACTGTCATTTTAGTGAGGTTTCTGGAGAAATGAAGTATAGAACATGTGACTGATCTGCCATTGGAACTAAAAGTCTCTTCCATTCACATATGGGTTATATTTTATAGTTTTCTCCCACTTTTCTTTCAGACATTTAGATATTATATATAATAACTGGTGCCAGGCATGGTACATGTCTTTAATCCCAATTCAAAGGCCAGGCTGATCTACATAGTGAGTTCCAGGACAGCCAGAGCTACATAGTGAGACCCTTCCTATCTCAAAAAAAAAAAAAAAAAAAAAAGTTATTTAACAAACAACACCAAAACTCAGTTATTTAAAACAGCCATAAAATGAACTTAGCTCATACTTTATCAGCTAGAGATCATCTGATCTATATAGATGTGACTAGTCATTTTATTAGTTTCACTGTGGCTCATTTGTGCCATCAATAGAGAGTTAGAATTTACTAATCTACGTAGGGCCTCACTCTCCACGTCTGTCATCCTCCTACATCGAGGGCCTAACCTAAGCATGTTCCTATAGGAATGGGAGAAGCATAATTGACATGAAGCCCAAACAGGCATGACTTTCTTTCTCTCTTTGTTTCTTTCTTTTGTTTTTGCGAGACAGGGTTTCTCTGTGTAACAGCTCTGACCATCCTGGAACTCACTCTGTAGACCAGGCTGGCCTCTAACTCATAGAAATCTGCCTGACTCTGCCCCGAGTGCTGGAGTTAAGGGTGTATGCCACCACCCTCTGGCCAGGCATGACTTCTAAGTTTCTGCTTGTATCATATATATTAATATCCCATTGATCAAAATATAATACACGGACCAGTTGTGGTTACATGTGTCTGTAATTTTAGCATCCAGGAGTCAGAGGCAGGAGGATTGCCACAAATTAAAGGACAGCCTTATCTGTAAAAGTGAGTCCTAGGACAGTTTGAGTGACAGTGAAACCCTAACTCAACAACCAAACAAAACAAGAACAAGTAAACAGAAGAAAGGGGAGGGTGACTGTCTTTCTTGTCCACTGTGGGAAGACACTGTGAAGTTGAAAGAACGTCTGGACACAGGGAGGCATGGAGATCTGAAGCGACCTAGTAACATATATATCAACATTTTGTCTGTTGTTTGTGTTATGTTAGTTACTTTTCTGTTGCTGTGACGAAACACCCTGACCAAGGCAACTTATAGAAGAAAGAGTCTGAGGCTTGCAGTTCCAGAGGATAAGAGACCATCACCATCATGGCAGGATAGGCATGGCACTGTACCAGCTGCTGAGAACTCATAGCTAGACCCAGAAGCAGAGAACACACTGGGAATGGCATGAGTCTTTTGAAACCTCAAAGCTGGCTCCCAGAGACATATCTACCCCAACAAGGCCACACCTCCTAATTCTTCCCAAACAGTTCTATCAGTTGGGGACCAAATAATCAAACATATGAGCCTGTGGGGACCATTCTCATTCAAACTATTATAGTTCGTTTGTTTGTTTGTTTTAGAGACAGTCTGCCATGCTGTCTAGGTTGGTCTCAAACTTACAGTCCTCTCTCTTTGGTCTCCCAAGTGCTCAAATGATCATAGCTAGATGTAGTCTGGGTTTTATTTTGTTTTTCATAAATTGTATTAATTGTGTGTCTGAGTGTGTATGAGCATGTACATGCATGCCACAGTACACTTGCGGAGGTAAGAAAACAACTTTGGGATTTGGTTTTCACCTTCCACTGTGGGCTCTGGGGATTGAATGCATGCACTCAGGCTTGTGTGCCAAGTGTTATAGCTGCTGAGCTATCTCACCAGTCTGAGTTTGTTTGGTTGTTTTTTTTCCTTGAGACAGAGTCTCACTATATAACCCTGACCTCAAACTTGCTATATAGACTAGGCTGGTCTCAAACTCACCACCTGCCTCTGCCTCCCAAATGCTAGGATTAAAGGCATGTGCCACTTTGACCAGCCCAAGTCTGCCAAGTCTGTTATTACTGAATACTATTCCATTGTGTGAATGAATATATGTAGATTCTTGTTTTTAGATTCAATTTTTAATTATGTATATCTGTGTATGGGGGCTATGCACTCAGAAGACAGTGTTGGATTCTTGGAGCTAGAGTTAGAGATGGCTGTGAGTGCTGGGAATTGAATTTGGGTCCTTTGGAAGAGCAGTAAGTGCTCTTAACCCCTGAGCCATCTCTTCAGTGTAGATGTAACCAACTGTTTTATTAAATAAGAAACACAGAACCAATGAAAGAAGAAAACCAAGAGATCAGAGCTAAGAGCCTTACCCTGCAGCTAGCCTCTTCAGCCAAGAGACCTCTCCAAAAGAGAGCTACTTCCTGTGTGTTTGTCTTTATATAGTCTTTCTGTTCTGCCTTCTCATTGGTGGTAAACCCAAACACATGACTGCCTCGTCACTGCCTGTCTGTAGAGACTTCCAGGTCTTCTATGGTTGGTACTGAGATTAAAGGCGTGTGTCTCCAATGCTGGCTGTATCCTTTTACACACAGAGATCTACCTAGCTCTGCCTACCAAGTGCTGGGATTAAAGGCGTGCACCACCACCGCCATGCTCTTGCTATGGCTCTAATAGCTCTGACCCCCCCGGGCAACTTTATTTATTAACATACAATTAAAATCACATTTCAGTACAAATAAAATACCACCATACTTCAGCCCCCCTTTCACCCCTCTTCTTTTGAGAAAAGTTTTCGATATATATCCCAGATAGACTGTAAACTCACAGTGTAGCCCAGACCAGCCTGGGGTTCTTCATTACAAATGCCTCAGCTTTCTGAGTGCTGGTATTATAGGTATGTTTCAACCACCATGCCCAGAATAGAAATTCTTTAATCAATTTCTACCGTTTAGTATTTAGGTGATTTTCTGATATTTAGCTACTTAAATACTACTGCAATTAGCTTTGTCATGTGTATTATTATTATTATTATTTTTTTTTTTGCATTCACAACCAGTGAATCAGGCTTGGGGAGGTGAACACTTGAGGGTCAGGATCTCAAGTCATTCTCAGCTACAGTGTGAGAAGTTTGCAGGCAGCCTGAGTTGCATGAGAGCCTGTTTACAAACAAACAAACCTTAGGAAGAGCTGACAAGCTGACTCAGCAGGTGAAGGTGCCGCCACCCAGTTCACAACCTGAGTTTGATTCTCAGGACCCGTGATGGAAGGAGAGACCCCACTCTCACAAGTTCTCCTATGGTTTCCATATCCTTCTATGCACAAACACAGTTTTATTTTTTAAACTGGGGGGGAAGAAGTTCCAAGAAAATCTCAGACCTACAGTTTTGGTTCCACAGGGAAGCTTTTTTATTATGTGACGCTGGAATTCTGTTGAGTGAATTCATAGTGGGTTTTTTTTTTGTTTTTGTTTTTTTTGGTTTTTCGAGACAGGGTTTCTCTGTGTAGCTTTGCGCCTTTCCTGGAACTCACTTGGTAGCCCAGGCTGGCCTCGAACTCACAGAGATCCACCTTCCTCTACCTCCCAAGTGCTTGGATTCAATGTTATACACATAATTTTGTTCAATATTTTATGAACATTGCCAATTGACTTAACATATTTGTATGTACCTTCTGGGTGGCCATTTATCAGTAGTCTTAAAATGTTTGTATTTTTTATTTATTCTACTTTTTTTTTTCTTGAAACAGAGTTTCCATGTAGCTCTGGTTGTTCTAGAACTCACTATGTAGACCAGGCTGGCCTTGAACTCATAGAGATCTGCCTGCCTCTGCTTCCCAAGTGCTGGTATTAAAGGCATACACCACAATACCTGGTTTATTTATTCTACTTTTGAGAGCCTATCCTAAAGTAATACAGAGGGTTGGGGATGCAGCTCACTTGGTAGAGCATTTGCCCAGCATGCACAAAGCACTGCATAAATTGTGTGTGCTGGTGTACTTTCTAAAGTAATACAGACATTAGCACACATTTGTCATTTTCTTTATACTTTATACTTTTAATTTTAAAAATTAGACATAGTTCATGCACTTGGTAAGAATAAAAGAAATATAAACATACCAAACCAAAAGCAAGCCTTTGTGCACTCTACCCCCGTCTCCATTTCTCATCCGCATTTGTTCTGAAGCTTGGCTCTTCCCTATTGCTGGACATTTGTTTTCCATTGTTGTCTACTATAAATAGAGACTATTGCAGTGTTCCTAATCTATTAAAACATTTGAAGAATTCTGTCATAGCTACATCTCTCTGAACCATGTTGACTCTTCAAGTATATTAGTAATGCCTAGTAATAGTTTTTTCAGTAATACTGAATCAGTTTTTTATTCTCCAAGTTCTGTTTCTGCATTTCACATTTGCATCGTATGAATAGTAAAACTAAAGATAGGATAATTCACTTTCATTTATTTATTTTGGCTTTTTGAAACACTGGCCTCTATTTTATGGTTCAGATATAGACTGAGATCAAGCTGGTGCAGTGATACAGTGGGTCTGGCGTGAGATCATCCAGACTTACATCCCTTTTCTCTCTTTCCATTTCCTGGTCTGTAAGATGGGGGTGGCAATAGTTATTGAAAGGTCTGCTTTTTATGGCATGTGGCATGCTCACTGTCCTGTCTGGAACAAAGCAGGTGTTCAGTTTCACCATCACTGGTGTGGTTAGATTGCCTTGAGACAGACTGCCCTGTCAAAAGCGCACAGTTGCCCAGGGATGTAAGTGCACCGGGCTGTGTCCCTCGCCGCTCGTCTGCCTCCTATTGCCTCAAATGCTGGTGCAATTTCCTTTTCTGATAGTCCTATGGGGCCTCAGCCTTTGGGTCAGTATTCCAGTCTGTCCCACTGCCAGTCTGCCTGGACAGGTCACTGTCTGTGACCCAGTCTCTGACTCTGTGTATTACTTGCTAAGTCCATATCCTGAGTCAGTCCCTTGGCTCCTCCTTGTCTCATCCCTGTGTCTCTTTCCTGCTCTGCCCTGCTGTTGTGCCACCCACCCAGGCCCTCATGAAGGTGCAGTCCCTAGAGGCACCTTCTTGCAGAGGCTTGTTTTGGCCCCCACCCTGATACAGAGAGTTGGAAAACATACAGAGTTAGATTGGGTAATGCCGTTCCCTGATATGGCAGCCAGTCCCCATATCAACTTAGCTAATTTATCCTAATGTTTCTGTGTCAGGCCAAAGGTGAAGCTTTGCTCATGAAACCTAGTGCTTATATGGGCTGGACTAGCAAATACTAGTAAGTTGTATCATTTGGGGGTAAAACTCATATCCCTTGTGGCACAGTTCCTCCTGGTTAGGTATTTTTTCAATTGTAGACCTGTAGATAGGTATTTTGGATTATTTTTGGAACTAAACCCTTTATGCTCTGACCTCTGCCTGCTTGTTGAGACTTTAGATGGCAGATTGTAACTTTGACTAAAGTATATTAGGTATACACAAAAAATACAAAAACTGGGCTAGGACTGTACCTCAGTTGGTAGAGTGCTTGCCTAGCTGATATAATCCCTCACAATGCATAAACTAGAGGTGGTGGCCTATGTCTGAAGTCGTAGCATTTGGAAAGTAGAGACAGGAAGATCAGAAGTTCGAGGTCATCCTCAACTACATTGCAAGCCCAAGGCCAGCCTGAGCTATATAAGACCCAGTATCAAAAAGAAAAAAGGGAGTGGGGTGTCCCTTGTAGATGCTGGTAATGTTCTGCCTCTCAGTCTGGGTTCTACAATTCATTATTCTGTAAAACTTCCTTTATCTAACCTAAAGGTTCCCACGTTTTCTTTTTGTTGTTGCTTTGTTTGTTTTGTCTTGAGACAGGCTCTTAGGTATCCTACCTAGGCTGACCTTGAACTCACTATATAGCTGAGAATCAAGGTTGAACTCTTTGATTTTCCAGCCTCCATTCCCCTTTCCTGTTAGTGGAGGCTTTCCCCACAGTGCCTGGTCTTCTAGTTACTCCTTCCAGCGTCCCCGTTTTGCCATGTTGTGTTAGTTAACATCTCACCTATTCTTAGTACATCATTCTCCCTCACCTGTTTTGCAAACGCTGTTCCTTAGATGCCTGGGTCCCACCTACTCACTCTTCAGAACTCTGGTGTCAGCATCCTCTGATGGGCTAGTCTGTACTTGGTTCTTACATTTTGTGTCATTTGCTGGGAGCTCCGTGAGGACATCATAAACTGAGTCCCCAGTCTCCCTGACACCCAGCATGTCATGAGGACATAAACTGAGTCCCAGTCTCCCTGACACCCAGCATGTCATGAGGACATAAACTGAGCCCCAGTCTCCCTGATACCCAGCATGTCATGAGGACGTAAACTGAGTCCCAGTCTCCCTGACACCCAGCATGTCATGAGGACATAAACTGAGTCCCAGTCTCCCTGACACCCAGCATGTCATGAGGACGTAAACTGAGTCCCAGTCTCCCTGACACCCAGCATGTCATGAGGACGTAAACTGAGTCCCAGTCTCCCTGACACCCAGCATGTCATGAGGACATAAACTGAGTCCCAGTCTCCCTGACACCCAGCATGTCATGAGGACATAAACTGAGTCCCAGTCTCCCTGACACCCAGCATGTCATGAGGACGTAAACTGAGTCCCAGTCTCCCTGACACCCAGCATGTTGACGCAGAGCAGACCTGGGCAGTGCCCACTTACTGCACAGCTTGCACCTTCCCTGCCCCGTGCCAACCACGTGTCGTTCTAACTCAATGCTTTCTTCATTCTTCTAGCCCCTTTTAAGAGTTTTTCCAAACCTGTGGACCTCCATGTGCCCATCCATGCCTGCTTCTCATCTCATACCAGACCAGGCTGCTGGCTGTAGTAGCACCATGTTTCTACTCCAGAGTTTAGGCCTCCGCCATCACTGTTCTCGAAAGCTTCCCTGGGCCAGGCCCCTGGCGTTAGAGCCCTCAACTGCTCCTCTGGAGGATCTTACCATTCTAAGACGGGGTTGTGTTATACCTTCCCCATGGTACATGACCCTCTGTTTAATGGTCTGTGGAGGCTTCTAAGGGTATTGGTTTGCTTTGATATGCTTGCTTTTCTTTCTGTCTGTCTGTCTGTCTGTCTTTTTCCCCCCAGCCCTGAGACAGAGTTTCTCTGTTTAGCCCTGGGTCCTGGAGCTCACTCTGTAGCCCAGGCTGGCCTCAAACTCACAGAGATCCATCTACCTCTGCCTCCTGAATGCTGGGATTAAAGGCATGTGTCACCATGCCCAGCAGTATGCTTTTTAAAAGGATCCCTGTGTATTACTGAATGATGTTCATTCAGTCAGTCAGTTAGGCATTCGTCATGTGTGCTTTGAAAGGTGGAAGAGATTCAAAATTAAGAAAGACTCATTGCCCTGGAGAAATTCCCAAGACAGATAGGGAGGAGAAGGAACTGGCATTGCTAGAAGTCAGCAGAGGAGGCTGCTGAGTAAGAGCTAAAAGGATGGACAGGCGCAGGCGGGCAACTTTAACTTCTCTACTTACCTTGCTTCTGTGCCTTGGTTTCTTCACTGGTGAAATGAGCAGACTACGTGATTTTATCACATTCAATGTGCACAAGAAAAGGAGCTGAAGGTAGTTCTTCCCCAAGTCTGTTGTGACGCTTCCCTGAGGGCCTGCCTCTTTGAGTCTGGCACATTCTTGAGGTAGACATTACACGTGCATGTCACCTGCTGAGCAGTAAATGTTAGCTGTAACTACTTTTGTTAACTCTGCTTTGGCTCCACATGCCACTGAAGGATGACAGGAAAAGTGCTCGGTCAGAAAGAATAGCCTGAGCAGACACATGAATGGAAGAGCCTGGTATTTTCAGAAACTGGAGTGTGTGTCGTGGTGTAGTGTAGTGTAGTGTAGTGTAGTGTAGTGTAGGCAGGACCAGGACGTGTAGGCAAGTGGTGAGAGGTGAAGCGAAGGAGACGAAGATCCTGAGGATCTTGCTTGCCCTTGGAGTTTGAGCTTAATCTGACTGATGAGACGGGACTTTGAGAAGTCGGTTTGGTTTTGTGTTATTCATTTCTTACACTTGAGGAACTCTTCAATGATGTTCTTGTCTCGAGATTCTTTGCCGTAGTCCTTAACCACTGCACAACTCAACAACCACTTGATGGGGTCTCCCCTCCAGTCACTTTGCAGAGGCCCACCCATTCCCCTAGTCTCTTGCTGTCATCAAATTTAATCAGTTTGTTTTGGTGGTCGGTACAAAGGGTCTCCACCAATTTGATATGCATAACTGGCAGCAAGCACACACGCAGATGGGCTTGGCAGTTGTCCAAGGCCTTGGCAGCTTTGAGATTCCACATGGTGGGCCATTGCAAATGAGGGTGGCTTTCAGTACCTCTTGTTGTGAAGCGGTATGAATGTCCATTACAACTCCAGCAGCCATGCCTTGTTTGGCCATGGCAGTGGGTTATGGGTGAAATCCAGTCTTAAATACACTTGAGCCTCTGCTACTACATGACATGGCAGCAGTGGGAAAAGACTGGTTTTTGGTTTCTTGAGACAGGGTCTCATGTAGCCCAGGCTGGTAACTAAGCCAGAGGTGTCCATGAGTTCCTGACCCTCCTACCTTGCCTCCAGGAGTGCTGACATTATAGGCGTGCACTGCCATATCTGGCTTTGTCCTTGTACATAAATCATTGTCTGCTTTAGCAGTCTCTTTTGGTGCTTCTGGGAAGGAGGGGCCCCGAAGAAAGACTGCTGAACACTAATGATAGATGAGAGCAAGGAATGACCTATACTTCAGAGGTGAATCTGTGCGCTGGGGACCTGGTGTAAGAAGGAATGTGGAGTTGAGGGATCCAGCTGGACTTTGATGCCACTTATTAATAGAAAGCAGGCAGAACAGATTCTAACTTCCTAAGATTTCCTCCTAGGCCTTGGGAATAGAGCTCAGTGGTAGAGCACTTGCCCAGCAAGGCCCTGGGTTGCATCCCCTAGTACTAATTTAAAAAAATTATC
Source organism: Peromyscus eremicus (assembly GCF_949786415.1). NCBI lineage: Eukaryota > Metazoa > Chordata > Mammalia > Rodentia > Cricetidae > Peromyscus > Peromyscus eremicus. The sequence continues at coordinate 128,523,293 of NC_081419.1, read as the reverse complement.
TAAGATATCATCCAAGGGCTGGGCATAGTGGCAGATGCCTTTAATCCTAGCACCCAGGAGTCAGAGGCAGGTGGATATCTGTGAGTTCAGTGGCAGCCTGGTCTACATAGTGAGTTCTAGGACAGCCAGGACTATGTAGAGAGACCTTGTCTCTAAATTAATTAATTAATAATAAAAAAGGAAGGCATACTGCTTCTTCCTGGTCCTCAGAGCACATTTTCTAAGACATTTCTAAGTTCATTCAAGCCTCTACTAACCTTTTTTCTCTCTTGGGTCTTAGAGACGGTTGTTCCAGACAAGCAATTATTGATCTTAGGCAATTAGGGTGGGAGGTAACTGTGTTTATTTCACTCTCTGGTGTCTCCTGGGGCAGAGACTGAGGTGAAGGTCATGTGTTTTCACCTCATTTGTATGAATGAATGGATTGGAACAATGGCCTCCCCGCTATGACAACACTTAATGGATCTTTCCTCTCGCCAACTACCAAATATGTAGAAAAGCATGTAAAATAAAAAATTCTCTCTAGCATTTCCTCACTCTTAGCCAGTTTCCCACAAATAGTTATTCATTTTTTTGGCCAGGTCAGGGAATCCTGAGCTTACTTTTCTCTGAGCTATATGTAGCAAAGCACCTTTCTCCCGGGTGCCCACCTCCCTGTCCCAGGGGACCTGATTCTGGTTCCAGATCTATATAGCTTGGTAGGTAGGAGGAAGCTTCTCCTGGTGTCAGGACTCGGCTAGGCCTGTCCCGTCTCTGCTCAGTTGTTTTCGCAAGTACCTGAAGTTCAGAGTGTCTTGTCTGTCACTCATCAGTGCAGCACGACAGCCTTGTTCCAGGAATTCTGCTCTTTGTCTTTTACATCCAACTTCCTCCTTACTCTGCCTTCTTCCTACTTCTGTACTGTCCACCATAACCTTGTAGTTTCTTGGTTTGAAGAATGGAATGTTCAGAGTTCTTCTTTTCTGCTTTCTCATCTTTTTTAAGATTAACATTCAAAATAATGGTTTAATCGTGACATTTCATATATGTGTCTTTATAATTCTCATTTGTTCCTCCCCCCCATATCCTATCTCTCCCCCAGCTTGTTCCCCTTCTTCCTCAGTTTGTACCCCCTAATGCTTTTTTTAAAAGCATGCGTTCCTTTACTGTATTTTCCACTTTCCTTAAACTCTTTTCTTTCCCCATCATACTCCTCTTCTAATTCCATCACACGCATGCGTTCTAGCCTTTTCTTTTCCCAAGGTGACTCTTTTGTGTTTCAAGTAAATAAAGTACTTGAGGGGACGGTGAGATTGCAGTCAGTAAATAGACTACTTTAGTGAGTGAAAGAGCATATCGATCATTTGTGTATGTGTCCCTGGAACTAGGCTGGGAAAGGTGTAAACTTCCTCGGATTGGGTAGAGTGAGGGGTTCCTCTTATTGTGAAACACTGTTGAGAAGATTTCTGTTATTTTTAGTAAAGAGTTGATTCCACATTCATGAGAGTAACCATGAGTATTATTGTTTTATATACCATAATCATATGAGACATGTGCTTTGAACCATTATATTCAACTGATTCTAGGTCACTTTGAAGCCTGTATTGAAACCTGTCACCTTGGTATAAAGGTACCTAGTTGTCTTAAAATATCTGAAAGGGAATAGCTGTTGGTTTGTTTGTTTTTTTCCAAATAGAAAAATCAATGCCTTTCCTATAATGCAAACAAAGCATGTTACGTGTGTTCTTTTTTTTTCTTTTCCTGAGACAGGGTTTCTCTGTGTAGTCCTGGCTATCCTGGGACTTACTCTGTAGAACAGGCTGGCCTTAAACTCAGAGATCCACCTGCTTCTGCCTCCCAAGTACTGAGATTAAAGGCATGCACCACTATCACCTGGCTATATTCATTTTTAAAGTTTTTAAAGAAAACCGACAAATTAAGTCTGATGGCATAAGCCATATCTCTTAAATTTTAACTTAACAAGATATTATTGTAAGTATCTTTTCACATCATCACAGATTCTTTCATAAATGCTAATGACTCCCTAATAGTCAGTTTTGTGTGGGGAGTAGACTTATTATTAATAAAAGGATGTACTCTCAGCTGGACGTGATGGCTTATGTTTGTTACCCCAGCACTTGGAGGACTTAGGCAGAAGGATTGCTACAAGGTTGATGCCATCCTAGACTACAAAGTGAAACCAAAAAACAAAGCATCAATAATAAGTTTTATTTAGAAAAAAAGAAGCATGACTTCAGTAGAGGTATTACAGAGTGGTGAGCTAGTGTGATACCCAGAGGGCTAGGTTTCACAGCTCTCAATATCATGAACAGTAATTGCAGGTTTAATAACTCGGTGTATTAGACATGGATGTTAATAGATGTTATCTATCTGTAAATCTTTGGGCTGAGGTTTTGTAAAAATATTTCTAGATCTGAAAAAGTCTAAGAAACATGTC